>NC_067487.1:69892680-70192680 GCF_947179515.1 Apodemus sylvaticus | reverse complement strand
AGAAGCCAGAGGCCTTGAACCAACCAACGACTCATTGCAATGAACATTTGCAAGTAAAACTGTTTGGGCAGAAGGGTATATGACACACTGTGACACAACACAGATTCCAAGATGAGTTTCCTTGTTTGTTTATTTTATTTTTGTTTTCTGTTTTCTTTTGGGAGGAAGCTTGCAAGGTTAGAGGGCGGATATGGAGGGATGGGGAAATGAGTGGGATTGGGGTGCATGATGTGAAATTCACAAGGAATCAATAAAAAGTTAAAAAAAAAAAGTAATAGGCAGCAGAGCAATGTTTGCCAGCCCCTAGAGTCTGGAAATCAGAGAAGACAGGAACAATATTCTGCCCTGCAGTGAAGATATACAAACAATGATCAAACAATCTCATAACTACTGTAAAGTGATAATTTCAAGAGATGCAATTAGACAAAAACATTCCTCATCTTCAGAGTCTATATAATCTTACCTGTTCTATAAATTTGGTTTGTGAGATAATGCTTTCTCCAGGTCTCCCATGTATAAACTGAGTTTTTTGTAGCAGCGGGTCTCTGTATATCATAGTCACCACTCCAGAGATCACGTTTGTCTTAGTGGTCTCACGACCTGTGCTGGCAGGGTTTTAGCAACTGTTTTTGTGCAGAAGCACTGAATTGTCACCACTGATGATCGCTCATCAGTCATCTGGATCCTTCCAAACTTCTTCCTAACTCTTGCTACAGCCTACTAATAAGACCTTTGGCTACACTCTGTTTCACTCTGGTGTCTTTCTGCCACCAGCAACAATTTCTTTCTCATCTTTACACATGTATGTAACCGTGTAGAGATGTGCAAACACGCAAGCCCAGGCAGCAGTGAGACATGCATGGCACATGTGAACAGGTATGCCCAAGCTGCCAAGTGGCAGCCATGAGACATGGCAGGTATGAGAACAGCTACCCACCAGTTGGATACCCCAGGCCATGGGAAGCATGCCAACAAGCCTGCATATTCTGCCATGTGGTGGTGCTGGGACACGGATGTGTGTGAACAGGAGTGCCCTTCTCTGTTTGCGCAAGGTTAGTCTGCTCTGGGTGCTTTTCAGTAAGTTACTAGCCAATAATCAACACCACTGCCTCTAAGTGTGATACTCACATGAAGTAAGTCATTAGTCGTAAAGTTAAGTTTATATTTAAAGTAACAATTTCAAACTCGAGCAGGCTGATTTTGAAAACTCTGCTCAGTCTCTATTACACCTTGGTTTTGTTTATAAGATTTCTTTGCAGAAATCCTTTGAAGCTCTGAGTCTGAGAAACAGCAGCTGCACTAATAGAACACAGAAGAACAAGGGACTGTCTAGGGGAGGCCAGTGGCTAGGTACCCTGCACTGAGCTATCAACACGGAAATGATCTGGGCCTCCCCGCTAGTGTCTGGGCCTTACTTCATTTTTGGATGTTTTGATAAGAGATGGTACCTGATTCTCTGACAAATGACTGGACACACTAACACAAATCCATATTTAAATATTAGTAATGTAAACAGAAGAGCAGTTATTGCATTATTTCTGAAATCTCATCTCAGTGGCATGTTTTCCAAGCACACGGGAACCCAGACCATCATTCAGCAAAGTTAGAAGATGCTCATCTCCTTGACTCTCGTGACCTTACCCCTCCCATTGGATCCCAACACCAAGGAGCTTGATAAGGTCACCCACACTAAATGGCAGGGCCTGAATATATTAATCCTGCCAAGAATCTTTACCTTTTCAATGAAAGCTTCCTGAATCACCGAACACACAGTCTATGCAGCGGAGACTGCAGGGTGGCTCTCCTGGAACCCTTTGGAATACGCCTTGTGGGTGTCTGCCCACAATACAGAGGAGAGGCAAGCACTGGTATGAATGTACAAAAGGGTATGTGGGCATCACCAGCACCTTCTAACCTCTTTGAGACGACAGAACTTACTCCTGGAAGGAGCTATGTTTGTCTTACAAGTGCTTGAACCCATGTAGCCCTGTTATCAACCCAGGTCACGCTACCATCTGTTCTTCTTATATTGTGAATGACAAGTCAACATTCAACACAGGTTTCCAAAGAAGAATATAAAAGAAATTTAAACTCATAATACTGAATCAATGTCTTTTTCTGGTTCCTGATAATGGCAAGGAATTATTTGCATAGTAAGAAAAATGCTAATTTTATTAAAATGCTGTCAGTTGTGGCTTTTAAACTAACTTTTAGCAGTGTAAACTATTAGACGAGTGACTTCATTTATCAGTTCTAACATCTTTGGGATCATTTGTGTACACAGTTGCCATATTTATAGAAAAAACCTGCAAATTCAGTACTGACTTGTTTTCTAATTGACTTGAGAAGTTGTCATTAAGAAGCATCTGCCACTTTACTACATCCATGTAAAGCGTTCTCGTGCCTCTATAATGGACTATTGAGCAAACGTTTTAAAGCAGTACACACACACAGCAATACATGTCATAAAAAGATAAGGAGCTATAGCATAATTAATGATTTCAGTTCCTCTTCAATGCATTTCATTTTTATAGGTGAAGTTCATCTTTAAAATCAACGTGAGAGAAGTCTGAAAATGCAAAGAGAAAGTCTCTCCAGACCAAATGCCCACCTATCTATGGACATCTGTAGGGAATGTGTAGGTCAATTATTTTCTGAGTGCATTAAAGGTCAAACCAAGAGAAGATTCTTCCACTGTGAATGTGAGGCAAATATCTTAAGTCATTACCAGCTTTAACAAATATAAAACCTTAGTCAAGACACTGAGCTGAGAGTGGCCTTGAGTATGGAAGGCAGCAACAGGACCCTCGGTGGCAGCGACAGGAAGTCCTGTGCATTTGTAAACGTCCACAGTGATAGGTGGAAACCAGGAAGGTGCTCCTATTATTACTCAATACTGGACCCCACTTTAATAGGCAAAATGTTTACACATGAAAAAGGGGGTTAACAACCATGCACAAGTCTGGAAAAAAAAACAAACCCCCTACATGGAAGACCCATGTTCTGTGGGTCCCTGCCTTAGCATGGGTTACTGCCAGAAGCAGACCTTGAGGTGAGGCTATGCATGGCAGCAAGCTATTTAAAAGTGATTCCAGGAGTAAGAGATTGGGCTATGAAAACACTGAAAAAGACAGGGAACGCAATCAGTACCTTGTATGCATTACTTGCTAAGCAAAAGACACTCACTCCTATTGGGACCCTCTGAGAGCCAAAAGAACGTGCCTCACACTTTCCTACCTGAGCTGTTAGAAGGTGGGGGTATGTATCTATGTATTAAATCTCACTACTTCCTGGTGGTGAGTTACTTTGGGGTGTTAGCTCCTAAAATCACAGGGCTATCACACTCTGGAGCAGAGTTTGCTTTGGCTATGCTAGAACACTCTTGGGCAAAGCCCCAGGCATACCACCACTGACTGGCATGCACAGAACATGGAAATAGGAAGGGGTCTAGAAACCACCACCAATAAATAGTATGACAGTCAGACGATAGTTCCCAGTCCCTTATTCAAAACTATGGTATTTAAATTGATTTGAAAATTGTAGGAAATAAACAAATGTTAAGTTTGAACAAAAACAGATTTGGTGGTCAATTCTTATCTGAGGCTTTCTATAATATTTACCTATTCTAGTTCATGTGAATAGAATTTCACCAAAGAAATAATGTTTGAGCTTAGGGCATACCCAAGATACCACTAAGAATGCAATGTGACACAGAATCTACCTTTATTTTATAATATATAATTTTATAATGAAATAATATAATATTATCATATTGCCTATCTAATTCTCCACATTCTGAATCCCTACCAGTGCATGAGAAGTGGACATGCATCTTTTGATGTATTTTAACTCTCTGTTGAATTGGTCTTAAAAATAAATAAATATTTTAGGAAGAAGCATATTATCCCCATTGGATAAAGGGCAGCTACTACTTTAAGAAATCCTTTAAGGAAAATCCTTTTAATAATTTTAAGAAAGCCTTTCTATTGATGCAGAAAAAAAGCATTGAAAATTGATTAAAAACTTTCATCAGCCTGGGAACAAAAAAGACATTCCTCACCTAAGTGCGCCTTACCTGAAGTGCAGTTTTAAGTCCCACTAGGGGCCAGGAGGGAGTGCTAAGCAGAAGAGAGAGCCTGCTATGCAAACAGGAGGTCTGGAGTTCAGACCTCCAGCACTCACATAAAAGCTAAGCATGGCTGCACGGCTGGCCGTAAGCCCAGCATGTGGAGTTAGAGACAGGCAGATCCTGAGAGCTTACAAGCTAGCTACCCTCACCAACCAAAAAGGGGAGCCTCTGTTTTAGCAGGAGACCATGTCTCAAGGGAATAGGCTGCCAAGTGATGAAAGGAAACACTTATATCTTCCTCTGGCATCTGTAGGCAAGTGCACCTCTGTGTACACATACATATATGTAAACAATTCACATGCATGTACACACATGAACACACAAAAACAATTCAGAGATTTTTGTTGTTGTTTTTTGTTTTGTTTTGTTTTTTAAGGAGAGAAAAAAAATCCTATCAGGGACATCACTCTTAATAGTGAAACCCAAATACTCCTTTCTAGGATCAGAGACTGTCCACACTATCCCTAATTCTTTGAAACATTGTCACTGCAATAAGATAATAGGAGCAGAAGAGGAATGGAGGCAGGGGACAGAGGAAGGCAAGAAGGAAATGATCAACAGAGAAAAGGAGGGAGTAAAGAAAGAGAAGAAAGGAAGGGAAGAGGAGGAGGAAAGGTATGAAGGACAGAAGAGATGGAAAATGAAAAGGCAAAACTATTTCTAGAAGATACACTAGGTATGTAGAAGTCATGTGGTTCTCCAGAGTAACTTCTGCAAGGTTCCAAAATTCAAGATTAGTATACACAAGTCAACAGTAGCTGCATGTGCAACAGCAATTAACTAAAAGATGAACATTGCAGAAATCCCGTTTAAAATAGCACCCAAACCATAAATTACTTAAGAATGGGTCTGACAAAAGACCTGCATTGCTCTGCACTGCTATACAGAAGGTACTGCTAGAGATTTCTTTTAGGGCCTACATAATCTGAGATAAATGACATATACTCCATATGTCGGAAGACTCTGTTGTTAAGAAATAAAATGCTCTGAAAATTGCTCTGGAAGGTTCAGTGCAGTTCCAAATGAGTACAGCAGGGGGCGGAGGCAATGCACACTCAATTGACAATATGGATAGAAACCCAATGCAAAGCTAAAATCATAATTTTCTTAGACTAGAACCTGGAGGTGTGAAGTTGTGCTTCAGTAAGCATCTTCAAAAAAATTATAGAAGAAAACTCCCCTAACCTAAAGAATGAGATGCCCATAAACATATAAGAAGCCTACAGAACTCCAAATAGAAGGGACTATAGAAGAAATCCCTCTGGTTACATAATAGTCAAAACACCAAAAACAAAGAAAGAATATTAAAAACAGCAGTAAGGAAAAATGGTCAAGAAACATATAAAGGCAAAACTATCAGAATTATACCAGAGACTATAAAAGCTAGAAGATCCTAGGCAGATGTCATACAGACCCTTAGAGAAGACAAATGCCAGCCCAGGCTACTATACCCAGCAAAACTCTCCAGTACCATAGAAGGAGAAACCAAGACATTCCATGAGAAAACCAAATTTATACAATAGCTTTCCACAAATTCAGCCCTACAAAGGATAATAGATGGAAAACTCCAAAACGAGGGAAACTATACCCTAGAAAAAGCAAAAAAGTAATCTTTCAATAATCCTAAAAGAAGATAGTCATACAAACATAATTCCTCCTTTAAAACCAAAAATAACAGGAAGCAACAATCACTATTTCTTAATATTTCTTAACATCAATGGACTCAATTCCCCAATAAAAAGACATAGGCTAACAGACTGGATACATAAACAGGACCCAGCATTTTGCTGCATACAGGAAATGGAATTCAGTGCCGAAAACAGATATTACCTCAGAGTAAAGGGCTGGAAAAAAGTTTTCCAAGCAAATGGTCCCAAGAAACAAACTGGGGTAGCCATTCTAATATTGAATAAAAGCAACTTTCAACCAAAAGTTATCAAAAAGGATAAGGAAGGATATTTCATACTCATCAAAGCAAAAATCTACCAGGAAGAATTCTCAATTCTGAACATCTATGCTTTAAATGCAAGGGCACCCACATTCATAAAACAAACAAACAAACAAACAAAAAAACAAAAAAAACTTCACTAAAGCTCAAAGCATACATTATACCTCACACATTAATAGTGGGGGACTTCAATAGCCCACTGTCATCAATAGACAGAACATTGAAACACAAACTAAACAGAGACACAGTAAAACTCACAGAAGTGATAGACCAGATGGTTTTAACAGATATCTATAAAACATTTCATCCAAAAAAAAAAAAAAAGAATATACCTTCTTCTCAGCACTTCATGGTACCTTCTCCAAAACTGACCATATAATCAGTTACAAAACCTTCCTCAACTGATACAAGTAGATTGAAATAACCCCATGCATCCTATCTGATCACCATGGATACAGGTAGTCATCAATAACAACAAAAACAACAGAAAGCCCACAAACACATGGAAGCTGAACAACACCCTACTCAATGATAACTTGGTCAAAGAAGAAAGAAACAAATTAAAGACTTGTTTAGAACTTAATGAAAATGAAGGCACAATATACCCAAACTTATGGAACACAATGAAAGCAGGGCTGAGAGGAAAACTCATAGCTTTGAGTGCTTCCAAAAAGAACTTGGAGAGAGCATACACTAGCAGCTTAACAGCACACCTGAAAGCTCTAGAACAAAAAGAAGCAAATACACCCAAGAGGAGTAGAAGGCAGGAAATAATCACACTCAGTGCTGAAATCAACCAAGTAGAAACAAAAAGAATGATACAAGGAATCAGCAAAACCAGGAGTTGGTTCTTTGAAAAAAAAAAAAAAAAGAACCAGGAGTTCCTTCCTTCCTTCCTTCTTTCTTTTTTTTTTAAAAATCAAATATAGTTTAACAAGAGTCAAAGTGAAAGAAGAAAACTTCAGTTGAGAAAATGTCTCCATTAGATTGTCTAGTAGGCAAAAGATCATTGAGTATTTTCTTGACTGATGATTTACTATTGCAAGAGTCATCCCTGAACAGCTGGAAGAAGAAATCAGTCTGCACAAGATAGTAATCTATTCCTTCATGACCTCTTCTTCAGTGCTGCCTCTTAAGTTCATGTTTGATTTCCTGTCCTGACTACCATTCATAATGTACGTTCATCAAGATATAAGATGAAATAAACTCTTTCCTCTCCAAAAAAAAAAAATGAATGCTTGAAAAAAACCCATAAGGATATTTTATATTTAACTAATTATTTATATATAACTATATATATACATACATATATATGTATGTATGTATGTATATAGTTATATACATCATTGATACATACATACATTTATATATAACTATATATACATACATATATATGTGTATATATGTATCAATGATGTATATAACTATATACATATATGTATGTATATATAGTTATATATAAGTAATATGTATGTATGTGTGTATCAATGATGTCATGTCACTTGGGTTGACAATACTCGGACTATGTACCACATCCTATCTAACCAAACCCCAATACCAGGCACATGAAACCTCCTTTTGAGTTGTTGATTAGAACAGTCCCAGAGACTTCTAAACCAGTATAGGTTTTAAGTTATCTATGTTATCTGTGGTTGCCACTCAGAGGTTGAAGGTTAAGCTCCTACTGCAGAAACACCATACACATCAGATGGAGAACTAAGAAGGTCTGAGCTGGATGTGAACTGAAGGCCTCTTCTCAAGGACTAGCTTTCCTAGGCAGAAGGTGCTATGTAAGCTGGCAGGGGAGGGAAGCAATCAACAAACAATAAACTAAAACAATGCACAACTTGCAGAGAGATCCTACAGGCTGTAACAGTAGCACGCACAGCTGGTGTGTGACAGCTATCTGATGGGACTTAGCAATAGCAAGGAAATCATGCCGGCTACTGCAAAACTAGCCAACTACCCAGAGCTACTGAGATCATGGGCTTTAGGAGAGAGCCTACTACCACCATTTGACAGCACAATTCCTAACTGCATTCTAAAACTTACCCTTATTCCTACAGATAACTGTGGCTGTCACCCCTCAACAAAAAAATCTCTTTTTGCAATAGATGAAGACCATTAGCAATGACAATAGGTTAAAATGTAGCGATCAACTGGAGTGGGGTGCCTAGCTCCAATAAATAAACTTACAACACAACTCTTGCACTTAACACTCAGGGAACGTCACGGAAGAGGGGGCAGAAAGACTGTCAGAGGTAGAGAACTAGGAAACCAGCTGTGATAGTGTGTCTTCTAGATACATAATGGAAGCTGCACTCATACTACCCCAACAATATGCTGCCTAACCAAGACTCAACACAATGGCAACGCCAATACACACCCTGACTTTAAAGAGGGATTATCTCATGGAGTCCCACCCTTAGACAAAGAACCACAAGCAACCAGCAGCAACAGGTGAACCGGATACCTGAAAAAGAGCCCTGGGGATGTATGGGAAGGCGGCGAAAAGAGAATTGAGTCAAGGCAACCAAGACCAAAACTTTAATAAATGTTGGTTAATATATAGCTTGGGAAGACCACTCCTCCCAGACTGTGGAATTCTTGGTGAAGTCCAAGAACTTGCTGGCTGAAGAGATTAAAAGGAAAAACTCACTTGGGCTGTCTCTGGAAGGCCCAAGGTATTCAATTCGATTGCAAATTCATGACTCAGGCACAAGGGCTGACTTGCAAATTAACTGCTAGAGAACCAAGGAGCCTAGCTTCCCAACTATGGGAAAAGCAGCTTTGAGAGTACTTTTGAATTAATTATACTTACCAGTTGATTTAGGGTCTGTATTTACCTGCCCTACCAGTCTTTCTGGCAGCCATCAAGCTCCATCTTCTTTTTGAGAAAAAATGCCAACCGAGCCTCTACCCCAGATTAAAACAGGGTCTGGGCTGTTCCATGTAGTAGTTAAAGGGCCTCGCCATTTAACAATGGCATAAGAATTAGAAGTAACAGGATGTCAATGGCGACCCACTGCAGACTGACATTTAGCATCAGTTTGCAGGAAATTCAAAACGAATAAAACAAAAGCAAGGTGTGCTTTGGGTGATCTAGAAGGGCATAACCAGTGACTGCCAAGATTAGGTGAATGAGTCCTTGCAAGGGATGAGCCCCCTAACTAGTTATTCAATCAGCCCTGAAATCACAACATAAACACAAGCAACATCAAACAAACTCATCAGGTTGTATTTATGTATTTACTTAACACACATACACTCACCACTAATAACCAAAGGAAAGGGCCATGAACTTGTGAGGGCGTAGAGAGGTAAGGAAGAGATTGGAGGGAGGAGGAAAGAGAATGGGAGATATTATGTAATTACATTTTAATTCAAAGTAAAAAAATTAAATGAAAATTAATACCAAAGCAATTTCCAAAACCACAGCAGTTTTGCTAGGGGATGGGGCTGGACTACAGAGATTCAGAAACTCTCTAAGGAGCGAGTCTATGGCAGACAAGCTATTTCCCAGAGAAGTTAATGAGAAAAAATAGTTCTTAAAATGTTAGGGTAGGATGCAACACAGGATGTTTTAGGAATGAATGGTATCCCAAGACTAAAGATAAAAAACATGCAGTGAACTTTTGTTAATGGTGTTTCAGATGAACATGTAACAGATCAACAATTCTGACACTGATATGGATGTGTACTGAACTGAATGACCAAGAAAGGACTCCTAATGACCTATTGCTACACTCATGGATTAGTACATGTCTCATTCCTCATTAAAGAACCTTGTTCTTGCAACAGATGGAGATTAAACCATAGACCCACAATCGGTCAAGGTTCAGCGAAGAAGAGACTAAGGGATGCTCAGTCCTACGTGGGACTTCTCACTATATCTCCTCTTCTTGAGGATGAGGGGTCACTGTGAAACTGAGTGGAAAGACTGTAGGAACCGGAGATGTCAGCCGGCTAAAGGAAACAGTATTTTCTGGACACAATAGTGTAGTTGCACAAGTGAACTCAGCAGTGGTGATGACAGACATAAGAATGGCACAAGCTCAAGCAAACCCAAAGCCCAGCATGGGGAGAGGAGGTGAACATGAAGTCTCAGCCCTAGCTAAGGAGCTACTGGCAACTGACAACTGCTGGGAGAAGAAAAGTCTCTAAGGCCGTGGCCCTGGTACATTGAGCCATCCCCACTGGAAGGCTACACACTCAAGACTGTACAAGTACCACAAATTGTACTTGGGAGGAGGGGGAACACATAGTTGGGTGAGTAGGCAATGGGGGTCAGATGTGGGAGGAGCTGGGGAAGGTATGTGAATTTGAGCAAAGTAGACTGTACGGAATTCTCAAAGAATTAATAAAAGAACAAGAGCAAAAAGAAAGGGCGGCAAATGATAGAGGGCAGCGTACTCTGAGTTTACAAATGAGCAAGTAAGGAGGCTGGAATAATCCATGCGGCAATATGCTACTTATAAACATTCCCACAGCTCACATTTGGCTTAATACATGTAGGAGTGGCTATGTCTAGAAACATCATTAGGTATGTGAAGACACACATGTTGCTTTGTCAGCTGAGAATCCAGAAGCAATGATATCCCAGTAGTAATGGACACACCTAGCACCTAAGCTTGAGGTTCTACCACTGCTGTCTTGTAAGAATGGGGCCAGGTCTCTTATTTAAGGATTCAAAGAACAAGTACAGATAATGAACCTAGGTTCTCTTTGGTGCCAGAAACATAGCGAAAGGAAGGAGAAGGGTATAGGGCAAGTGGGTCAGGCATAAGAACTGGTTGAATGAGCTCAGACCCTGGGGAATCTCAGAGATCTGAGACCAGAAGGTCTCATGTCTTGTCACTTGCTACATGTCTCTGTACCTGCTCTGGAACAGGTAACCATGACACCCCACCGAGAGGACCATGGGCAGTCAGTCACGTGATTAACATCTTAAATGCAGCCAACAGAAACCATCTACCCCCCAAATCCCATCCCACTCCCCAAGGTTTCTGTAGTCCTTGTCCACATGGAATAAAGTGCACAAGTTTTCTCACCAAGGATCTGTCTTTATTGAGCTTTAACACCTGGGGAAGAGTTCTCTCTTCAGAAGCTTTCACTGCTGCATGGTGGACCCACCAGGCTGGCCAGGCTCTCCCTTGCTCCCTCACTGCCTGCAGAGGCTCACATCAAAGTGGGAACAGTAAGTGCCTCTTCCTCTGCCACTGCCGCTGTAGCTGGGTAAACCCTGGCTACCTCCCCCATGCAGGCTGCTCAATCCTCTTTGCTTCTCTTCTATGAGCTGTAATACTCTCACCGTTCCCAGATGGACATGAGTTCTGTGGAACCTACTGACTCCTGGCTCTGCATTGCCCGCCTCAGTCTGGTGCACTGAGATGTCTGGAGCCCCAGAGGGGAAGTAGGCAGACAGCAGACCACAAATGGGCACAGAAAGAGAGAAAAAAGAAGGGGAGGGGAAGGGAGGGGAGGGGCGAGGAGGGAAAGGGAAGGGAAGGAGAGGGAAGAGGAGGGGAAGAGAGGGGAGGGGAGGGGAGGAAAGGGGAAGGGAAGGGAGGGGAAGGAAGGGGAGGGAAAGGGAGTGGGAGGGGAGGGAAATGGAAGGGAAGGGAAGGGGAGGGAAGAGGAGGGGAAGAGAGGGGAGGGGAGAGGAGGGAAAGGGGAAGGAAAGGGAGGGGAAGGGAGGGAAGGGAAAGGGAGGGAAAGGGAGGGGAGGGGAGGGGAAGGGAAAGGGAGGGGAAGGGAGGGGAGGGGAAGGGAGGGGAGGGGAAGGGAGGGGAAGGGAGGGGAAGGGAGGGGAGGGGAGGGGAGTGGAAAGGGGAGGAGAGCAGAGGGAGGGGGAGGGGAGGGGAGTGGAGAGGTGAGGGGGAGAGAAAGGGAGGGGAGGGGAGGGGAGGGAAAGGGAAGGAGGGGAGGGAAAGGGGAGGAGGGGAGGGGAGGGAAAGGGAAGGGGAGGGGAAGGGAGGGAAGGAGAAATAATAAAGGAAGAGGAGAAGAGAGAAAGGTAGAAGCAGAGGAAGAAAAACAAAAAAGTAGGCATCAGTTGGGACTGATGCCAATATGCCACATAGCAGCTCAGTCAAGAGCTACCCATCAGTAGTCAAAGCTGAAACAATATGATCAGGCAATAAAGTAATATTGCACTGGATTATAACCCAAAATATAAAATAGATATGTATAAGCCCACGCGGGTTTTTTTAAAGGATGACTGCCTAAACAGAGGCCAAAGGAAAAAAATCTTTCGTACAAATTGTAGTTATTTTGTGCCGACACACCGAGTCCAGGAGGTGAAGAATAACTCGTTCTCAGGGAGGACTGTGCAGAGTAGGGGGTGTCCGCAGGAAGAAGGCAAGATTACAACAGCTGTGGCAACCTCATTCTCCCAGCAGTCCCAACACTGCAAATACATGGGCTCCGAGCAAAGCTCTCCCCTCCTCTGAGGGGGAGGGTGGGAAGAAAACCATAAAGAAACAACTCCTCTGCTGGGGGACAATGACATGGTATGGAATTTGTTCCTGTACCGTAGCTTGTCTCCAGCCTGCCTTCCAGTCTGACATATGAGCGTCCACCATATTGGAAGTCGTCACATACACATCAGTTCTCCTGGTCCTGTTCTTAGTCCACACATGGCCATACTCTCTCTTTTTAATCTTCTAACTAAAACGCTTCCTGGTGCCCACCAGGAGAGAGCCACTTGTCCCTCCATTATGATGTACCTGGCTTCTTTGCTCCCTCTAGTATCTTTTCCTTGGTTGAATTTTGTCAACTTGACTCAAATCTAGACATAGTTGGGAAGAAGGAATCTTAATTGATAAAAATGCTCTTGTAAGATTATCCTGGCTGAGCGGTGGTGGCACAGGCCTTTAATCCCAGCACTTGGGAGGCAGAGGCAGGTGGATTTCTGAGTTCAAGGCCAGCCTGGTCTACAGAGTGAGTTCCAGGACAGCCAGGGCTATACAGAGAAACCCTGTCTCGAAAAACAAAAAAACCAAAACAAAACAAATAAAAAAATTATCCTGAAGATTAAATGTGTGGAATATTGTCTTGATTAATGACTGGTGTGGGGAGCCCACTGACTTGTGTGTGGCACTGCTGGGATGGTGGTCTTCAGCTGTGTAAGAAAGCAGGCTAAGCAATCAGTAAGGAACATTCCTCCATGGCTTCTGCTTTAGTTCCTGACTCTAGTTTTCTGTCTTGAGCTTCCTGCCCTGACTTTCCTGGACAATAGACTCCAAGTTATAAGATGAAATAAGTCCTTTCCTCCCCAGGTTGCTTTTGGTCATGGCATTGTATCACAGCAACAGAAACCCTAGCTAAAACACCCACCTTATCCTTATGCTGGGCCCCTGGCCCTTACAAGATGGTTGAAGGTGTGGGGTTCTACGTGTGGTCTTGATTCTAGTCATTCCTTACATACTTTTCGATGGCCTTGTGTTCTCTGCGTGCCCACTCTTCACCCCAGGCTGGCAGTCGTGCTTCCTTCTTATTTGTTCCTCTGCCTGGGCATGGGACTCTGGCCCTCCGGGCAGTGGGGGTTACTCACCTGCACCGCTTGGGTCTCACGTATCCTGCTGCCTCTAACTTTCTAACTCACTCTTGAGGCTCCAGGGAGCACTTCAGTACAGATGCTGTGTCTTGCTCTCGCTGGGGCATCATGTCGGTGTAGACAGGCTCACTCAGCCTCACACCTTGACTCCCTCTAAGCTTTGGTTCCCCCTCCACAACTGTCAGCTACACTAACAGGTGGCTCAGCACTTACAGCCTTGCTCACGGCCTCACCTGATGACACATCTCTGCCAAATGAGCTGACCATTGTCCTTTCAGCCCAGACCTCTTTCCTGCCCATCACGCCAAATAAAACTCCGTGTCCTCTTCCATTCCCCATTTTAGCAATGGCATGTGCAGATGGTTCAGAGTCTTCCCAGACCTAACCCTTTTGTACCCCTAATATTCTGCCAAATTAAAGTCTACCTTTTGAGTACTGCTGTGTATCCCTTCTCCCTTCCATACTGACTACCTTGCCTGGATTATTACAACAGTCTGTCCTGATGTTCTAACTAACTCATGTCCTGATGACTTCCTATGCTCCCTCCATACATGACCCTAACACTGAGAGATTCAACCACAATGTCGAAACTCTGTACCATTTAAAGCACAGCATTTAAGAATCTTTGCCAGCAGGAGGCACTATAACCTGTCCCCTTGCTCCTATCAGTATCTTTTGTCCTGATTCTGCATACTTTACAGTTCCCTGCTCTCTTGTGACTCCTGTGCCTATATATGTGCTCCAGCTAAACCAGAGAGCCTCTGCCCCCCACTATACCAAAAGATGCAACTCATCCTTCCTGTCCCACACAATTCCTACCCCTAGCTGGGAAATCATGCAGATGCTCTGGCAAATGTATAAACAGCTGTTCTGCAGCAGCACATATCACATTGGCAACAATTATTCCACTGTGTTTTCAAAGCCTGAAAGGAAACTGCCTACTTGTCTAATTTGAGAGGTCTAAGATATCTGACAGTGGAATATTCGGAGTCATCCAGGGTTGCGCCAGCACTGTCAGGGCCCCAGGGCAGCATCCATTTCTAAGCTTTATATTTCAGTATACAAGGTACCAGCATTCACTACATCAATGGTTCTCAACCTTCCTAATGCTGCGACCTTAATACAGTTCCTCATGCTGTGGTGACCTCCCCAATCAAAAAATTACTTCACTGCTACTTCATAACTGTAATTGTGCCATTGTTATGAACTATAATGTAAATATCTGATATGCAAGGTTTCTGATATGCTTTCTCCAAAGGGGTGGTGACCCTCAGGTTGAGAAAAGCTGAACTAGGTAGAGAAAGGATTAGTCTATACTAAAACTCAAGTAACCCATGCTTTATAATTTTAAGGGAAATGTAAGGTTTTGAAAAATAGACTAGGGGCTAGGGAGCATCTCGGTAGGTAAAGAGCTCACCATTCATTTGAGTCTCTGGTATTCAGATCCCCAATCTATGCGAATGCCAAGCCCATTTGGCAACTGGTCTATGGTCACAGCTTTCCAGAGGCCAACATGGGATCTAGGAGCAAGGTGGCTAGTGCTAGGTAGATCTGGGTTCAACCGAGAGTCCCTGCCTCATACGGGAGGTACAAAGTGCTCAAGGTCAACCTCAGGCCTCCACATGCACATAAGTATGTGCATATCATGTACCACATACATGAACACTGATAACACATATACCAGAGAGACAGACAGACAGACAGACAGACAGACAGACAGACAGACATAGAGACTATACAAGTATGCAGTGAAGAAAGAAATGTAACTCCCACAACCTGCGTCTGGAGTCCCAGCAACGAGGAGGCCAATGCAGCCAGCCCAGAGTCAGTCTGGGTTACAGAGAGAGGCCCCGTCTCGAACACTGAATAAGAAAAAGCATGTAAGCTTCTCAGCAAGGGAAAGCTTTCTTTTTTCTTTTATTTATGTTTAGTAGCCTTACTATGTTTCTGTCTCTCTGCCTGTCTGCCCACCCCTTGGAATTTTGTATTCTAAAATACATAAGAATGATCCTTAAGACAAGAAGAGATTGCGACTGGGGAGGTGGGCTAGTGGTTACAAGAATGCATGGCTCTTGTAGAGGTTCAAGTTGGGTTCCCAGGACCCATGTCAGACAACTCCTAACCACCTGCAGCTTCCATTTCAGGGACTCTGTCCTCTTCTGGCCTGGTGGGCACTTGCACGCTCATGCAGATAACCCTAACACAGACAGAGGCAAAGGATTTTTTTTTTTAATTTTAAAAAGACAAAAGGGGGCTTATCCCGAGAAAAGCAAGACGTTTCTAAATCCAACGCATACATTTTCTGTTACTAATATTTTTCTCTAATGTAAGCCGTATTTGTTGGCATCTCTGGGCAGTTTGCCCAGCTTAGTTTAAATCTTTTCATCTGTTCAGTCTTTTCTGGGTATTGTAATTGATACTGTTAAATTATAGTTTAGCGTTTCCTTTTCACAGTTCTGCCTCCTCTAGGCAGACTCTGAGACTGAGGCTGAAAGAAGGTGTGAGGCACACAAAACATTTTCTGCTTTGTCCAAAGGCAAGTAAAGGACAGGCCACAGCTCAACCGCAAGGCGTAATTTATTAATTGGCTTGCAGTAACTGCTGTAGGAATTACCGCAACCAAATCAAGCACAGTAAACCAAGAAACCATTTAAAATGTGGCAGACTCCACTGCAAATTTATCAACTCCTATACGTTGGTCCACCTTCCATCACCCTTAGCTGGCTTCCCTTCTGTTTCCACTAAAACAAGTCCCCAAATTACACAGTAATGCTACTATGATGCTATTTTCTACAACTGTGGCCAAAAAAAAAATGTTTTTAACTACAATGTAGACTAAATGGAATCCATGGGCAATGTGGTCAATGCGTTAATTAAGAAGTACCTAGCTTATTTTTTAGCTCAAGATTTCCTTTGGCTTTAACAGTGGTTTATTGCTGGGCTGGGCTCTCCAGGCTCTGCCTCCAAGTTCTAATTATAAAAAGTAGACTCAATAAATAAAAGCAAAATTCGTGATATTAAAAGAATCTCCATTCTATAAAGAGCCCGCCCAAGTCAAGCTTACCAGTGATCAAACAAGGAAAGGTATAAGGAGCCTCTGCCGAGGCTAGTGATGTGTTTCAGAGAAGGAAAATACTCTGATGGTACAGTTCTTGCTCTGGAGTCCATTATAGTTACTGAATGCCTACTGCTAAATTAAATTGTATCATTTCACTAATTTAACAGATATTTTGATTTTTCTGGTATCTATTTGCCCTCTAAACCCCCTTACTATCTCCTACCCCTTTAATAACTCTTTTTTTTTTTTTTTTTTTTTTGATTTTTTGAGTCAGGGTTTTTCTCTATAGCCCTGGCTATCCTGGAACTCACTATGTAGACCAGGCTAGCCTCAAACTCAGAAATCTGCCTGCCTCTGCCTCCTGGGTGCTGGGATTAAAGATGTGCACCACAACTGCCCAGCCCCTGTCATAACTCGTGACTGAGCTACAATTGTTCTTTTAAGGACAAATACTTATTTTTCTGCCCAGCCAAAGAGACAGAAACGTGTGTGTGTGTGTGTGTGTGTGTGTGTGTGTGTGTGTGTATGTGTGTGTGTATGTGTGTGTAATATCAGTAAGATTTAGAATAAGTGGCTGGATTAGTAGGATCAAAGCAAAAAAGAAAACATAATTGTCTTTATAAGAACTCTTTCTAATCTATGTCCTTAATAAACACATCAATAAGCTGTTAGACCCTGTGCTTCCTGACGTCAGTTCCATCCCATCACAGGCTAAAATCTGCCTAAGTCAAAAGCTTCACTCAAGCCTGCTATCACAGGCCTGTTATCCGAGCTACTCAGGAGATTGAGGCAGCAGAACAGCAAACTCAAGGCCTTTTGAATTACAGTCTAAGTCAAAGCCAATCTAGGCAATTTAGTGAGACCCTGACTGAAAATAAAAAATAAAAAAGAAGGCTAAAGATATATGTTATTGATACAGCACTTGCTTAGAGCTTGCAAAGCCATAGGTTCAATCCCCATGGCCGTGCTCGCAAACGCGCGCGCGCACGCACACACACACACACACACATTCGTTCTAGAATTTTGCCTTTCTTGGTTAATCCTGTATGTATTTTGTGAACTTTTTTCCATGCACATCCCATAAACTCTGACCCCACCCCATCCCCTCAGTTTCATTAACAGTATTTGAACAGAACATGTTCTTGTGGATGGCTTTCCTGATATCTGACCATAATCCATTAATGGCTCTAATCTACACAAAATAACTGATGACGAATTATCAGAAGGATAGATATTTAATATTTAATATGTAGCTACAATGAATCAGACATCTTTTGAAACATTAGGCAATGTCTAAATCTTGTCAACATCAATCTTTTAATCGCAGCTTACTGATCAGTTAGAGGAACTGTTGAGGGGTGTCTATTTGGCACACTGATAAATAAATAGTAGCCTGTTGAATTTTTAAATTCCAAGCTACAAAATAGATCTTCATAGATTAAGGAGTGTCCTCCTACCAGCCAATGATTCAAATGTTTTTATTTCCAAAATTTGTGATTTTTGTTCTTAGCTCTTTTTTGCCTATCAAACATTCAGACTATTGTTAAAATAATGTGATCTTTGAGAGAAAATCAGAATAATAAATACAAGTCCATAATCCTTATTCTTTGTTCTTAAATATTCATGAATAAAATTATAGCCTTCCACCCTGCCAGACAAATTAATATATGCATAAATGTTATAATAATACTCACACAAGCCATCATTTATAACTCCTAGAAATTAACTTGTCCTTTACATTTCCTTAAAAGTGTTATCACACTTGAAAGGCAACTTTCAGAAGACAATGGGCATGAAAATTTTAAGAGAAAGTAGTTTAGGATACACACTTTATCTAAAGAGGATACACACTTCCTTCAACTTAGGACTCCTCTTACAGTTGATATGAAGAAAAATCTTAATGTTTTATAAAAATGAGTCACACTTGTAGAAAATGGAATTTAACTTGGATACCCTAGGGTTAATGTAGCAGAACATCTCTGCAAATTAAAGTAACCTGACCATCAATTACAGTGTTCAAATACGAGCTGAGCCAGGCCTATCAACTATACCCAGTCAGCAGGCTGACCTGGGAACACATGGAGACAGAACTGAACTCCACTTCAGTGCTTCATCCAACCCTTAGTAAAGAAGCATCTTGCAGAAAATGGCAGTTAACACAGTCTCAGAATTGGTCATTGTGCAGAGAAAAGGAAACATCAGGGTGCTCATCCTTAAGTGGGACATATAACACACCACACACACACACACACACACACACACACACACACACACCACAAAGGCTCAGAGATCTTTGAGGAAGGTGAGACAGAAAGATGGTGAAAGCCAGTGGTGTTGAATGACTTCAAGGAAAGAGTGTTTTCCTGACACAAAGAGGCAGATGCACATGAGAGCTCACAGTGATGTGACAGCATGCATGCTTTTACAGTGATGTGACATCATGCATGTGTTCACGGTGACTACGACAGCATGCACAAAATGTGCGTAAGCTCAAGCTAGACAAAATCCCAGCATAAAGGAGGGAGGTGGGCATGAAGTCCCAAGCCCTCGCTGAGGAACTATTAATATCTGATAGCTGCTGGGAGGAGACTCTGTTCTCTGAGTGTTCACTAACGGTGGTAGTGTATCAATCACAGTCCCCGTCAGGCCCCACTTCTAAGACTGCTTGGCTAACACAAATTGAACTCAATGGTTTTAAGTTTTAAAAACAAAAGGGAAAGATTTAGAAGAGGTGTTAGAGAGCAGAGGGGGGACAGGGAGAGGATGGGAGGAAGAGGAGGAGAGAGAAAACAGGATGTTGAGTGATTAGGGAGGTGGGGGAGGATCGAGTAGGAGTTAGGGGAAGGAATAAATATGATCGAAATTGTGCCAACTAGTTTTATGTCAGCTTGATACAAGCTAAATCATCAGAAAGGAGGGAGCCTCAATTGAGAAAATGCTTCTCTAAGACTGGGATGTGGGCAAGCCTGTAAGGCATTTACACATTAGTGATTGATGGGGAGGGCTTACTTAGCCTGTTGTGTGCCATCCCCAGACTGTTGGTCCTGGGTGCTATAAGAAAGGAACAAGCCAGTTGAGTCTCACTCCTCCATGGCCTCTACACATCAGCGCCTGCTTCCAAGTCCTGCCCTGACTTCCTTTGAAGACGATGAACTGTGATGGGGAAACATAAGCCCAGCAAACCCTTTCTTCCCCAAGTTGCTTTGGTCACGGTGTTTCATCACAATAACAGTAAGCCTAACTAAGACAAAAACCCAATGTAAGAAATTCTCAAAAATTAATAAAGGTAAAATATTAATAAAATAAAACAGAAATAATTTTTAAGGGAAGAATTGAGAATCCTTGGCTTTCCTAGAACTTTCTTTAAACATAGTTTTCACATAATCTAAATCAAGACTAATTGCTCCTTGAATTCTCTACTCCTTTCCCTCTGATAGTAATACGGTGCCTTGATTTTTCTCCTAAGACCGTTGGCATCATCAATTGCTTTGATTAGTCCTCTATTTACCTCTTTAAAACTGTACTTCCCAATATTCTATCTTCAGCCGTCATCGTCACCATACCTTATTTTAGTCCATTAATCTCAAACATTTCTGTAGTTTCAGCCTCTGGGTTGAATAACAAGGCTGAATCTCCCCGAAAGATCTCACATCTGAGGTCTAGCTATATTTCTTATATATAAAAATATATGGCATTTCTTCCCATAATTCTTTCACAACTCTGTGTGTGTGTGTGTGTGTGTAATGTACGTTGGCCACATTCCCCGCTCTTCTCCGCCCTCACTCCTACAGGCCTCCCAGCCCAGTCTCCTCACCCATAGTCATGTCTTTCTAATGAGCCTCTGCATTTATTTATGGGTGTTTACAGAAGCGTGGGGCGGGGAATTAGTTGAGTAAGCTGTAAGTGGCTACACCTCTGAGGAACGCAATTCCTTCTCCTAGCAACCATTGCCTGCCTCTAGCTCTGCAAGGATGAGTGAGGCCTCATGACCTCCCCCTCAGTCCCTGACACAGGCTGGCGGGATGTGTGCTGGTGACAACCACTGCTGTGACCTCATGAGTGTGACGGTGATGTCATGTCCCAAGGACATCATGGCGCAGCATCCCTCCAGCTCTTCCTTCCTTTTCTCCCCTCTCCTGCAATGGCTGCTGAACCTTGCAGGGGGTCTATATCTTCCCTTTCAATTCACTGTGTTCGAAATGTGATCTTTTCACTAAACCTTTTCATGCTTATATATTTCCTGTCTGAAATGTTTTGAAATTCATTTACAATAGTGCCTGGTGGTCAATAAAAATGTATTTAATGAATAAAAATAGTCAGTTGTCCAACAATTATTAACTAGGTGCAGAATCAAAGGCAAATCTCCAGAGTCAGTAGCAGACAACCTACCATTGTTTACATCAGAAAGGCTGACTGCATATGAAAGGAGCTACAGCTACAAATGGCTATGCTACCATAGCCATTCACATGGAAGTCATTTTGAGATGGGATAATTTTATTCAGATTTCTAGGATACTCCTAAAATCCAAGTGAATTCAAAAATATAGCTGACATGTTATTGAATGAGCAGCATGAAAAACGATTATTGGAATGTTGGACTAATCCAAGTGCTGAATGATTGCGCACAGTGACTTCTTACATGTGTAAGTGTGTTGATCTGGCAGCACTGCAAATGCCTCCTTCCTCTTTTTCTTTCTTGCAAAGTTGCAGAAGAAGAAGCACCAAGAAAAACAAAGCAGCTGGGCATGTCCTATGCTCTAGCAGAGGCCTCAGAGCCTGGCGCAAAACAGCTGATCTTTGGTCAAGATATTTAAAAATGAATCTTTATAAATGACAATTATGGAGTCCTACACAATAAAGTTCTTATAACTTATTTAAGCTAAACACTATAAAAACTCTCCTTGATTAACCCCCTCTTGCATCACAGTACCAAAAGAAATATAAAATTATATAATACAGGGCTTTCAGCTTTTAACAAAAAGGAAAATTACAGACTGATTATTAGATTTGACCAAAGCTATTTTTGAAAAGTATGCACAATAACTTTTTAAACAAAAGAAAAAGAGAAATTGGACAGAATATTTGTAATCCACCAAGTACTTAACCTTTAATAGTCTCATAAATCAATAAGAAATACAAAAATAGGCAAGGTATCAAAGACAAGATACAAATGGCTAAATTTGCTTCACTGATAACTTAAATACAAGGCAGAACAAAAAGATAATTCCTACCAAACTATCACAAAGAAGAATTGATTTTATCCAATAATTTCTAGACACTTACTAGAGAGAGCATAGCTATCCCAGCCTCCCAAGGCAGAACTGGTGCTTCTGAAAGACTACAAGATTCTGGAAGGATGTCTTCCCCCCACACATGACATGAGACGCCATTCCCAGTAGCGGAGGTGGGGGTTTTAATGCTGTGAAGGGCATGACATCCTGAAGTTGAACTGACTTTTTACATCCCGTTGCATACCATTGCTGTACATGTATTCTAGTTTGCACTGAGCTGTTTTAAAAGTCCTTCAGTCTGCCGGCCCCTCCCCACACACTCCTTAGCACTGACTCATTAAGGATTCTTTATCTGATTCAAGGCAAAATATGCTTCTGATCAAATATGCACTCACATGCTCTTTGGCAAACTGCAAACCAAATTAGAGGAATCATAAATCTGGTAGTAAATGTTCTGGATGAGTAGTATTCGCTATACCTTCCTCATCAGAAAAGCATACATATGTGCTACAATATGTCAACAAACTGTGTCTGTAGCTTCTCTAGCTCCTGGTTTTAAAAATCACAGAAAGATCAATAAAATAGGCTATATTACTATATTTGGATTAATAACAAATCTAGCACATTACTTCTCAAATGGAAATCATTCAAACGCGCTTTGAAAGACATTCAAAATGTTCTTGAAATGTACATTTTAATGACTATATCTGCATAAAAGTTAAAAATAAACGCATATGATATCCTGAGGTTGATAGCAACTTTAATATCAGTAACCACTTACACAATATGCTTCTCTAAATAAAACCCGCAGTTAAGCAGCCTATAAATCCATCCTGTCACTTTGAATATGTACCTTGTTTTAAGAAAATTTCCAGTCTTACTATTTAAATCAACATAACAGAGATGATCAGCTCCCGCTGATCTCTACACACACACACACACACACACACACACACACACACACACACACGGCTCTTCACGGCACAGCATGTTGTCTTACATTACACAGTGTTGTTATTGGAGAGGAGGTCTTACAATAAGGCCCAGTTTGGCCTCAAACTCATACTACTCCCTGCTCTGTCTCTCTGTGTGCCGACAGTAATTTTTCTAAGTTCTTAGTAATTCCAGCATTAATATCCAAGAAGCCATACATGTTGCAAACATAAGTATTTTTGATTCATAGGAATCAGGTTCTAAAAATGCCATTTTGCATATGATCTTTTAGCAAAATTAACAGAAACTGAATTTTAAAAAGTGACATTTGTTCATTTGTTCATTCATTAATATATAAATCTTTGAATTCAAATAATGAAATAGACATTAATCAAAATTAAGTAAAATTGTAAATTATTTTTAGATTTTTAAATAATCTATTGTCTTCATTTAAATATCAATAATTTATTCCCTCTTAAATATATTTTATCAAGAGTGACTAACAAATATTTTTTTTTAAAAATTGATAAAATGCTATTTAGTGAACATTTATTTCCAGGACCATTATATGTGGCTTTGGACAAGGCACCAAGAAAGACAAAAAGATTTATATAGAAAGATGTATAAGACATCTTCTTGGAATTTACGAAGAAGGAAACAGTCTAATAGCAGGGATGAGACATAAACATCCCCAAACCAATATAATACACGGTCTGAAGAATTTCATAACTTGGCAGGATGTTAAAAGCTTATTTAATCCAATATCTGTAACTGCTCATGAGAAATCCTGTGTTTAACACATAAAAACTTCTGATTTCTTAAAAGTTCACTTTTAAACTTATATAAAAAGAGATTTCCCTTCTCTTGGATTCCCCCACCTGTAAAATGCCTCTCTCTCTGTCTCATATCCACCTTTCTTTGGTTGCCTTCATGTTATAATGAATGCAATGACACACTCTTCCATATGCAAATGTTGCCTGTCATATGTCATATTTAACTTGTTGCAATTCCTGCTCCATAGGCATATTTTCGTGTGTGTGTGTGTGTGTGTGTGTGTGTGTGTGTGTGTAGTTTCCTAATCTTTTTTTCCTTTTGGTTCAGGAACACATCATTGTTTCATGGTTTCTATCTCAGAGGCATTCGCTGAAGATTATAGTGTTTTTATTTACTTTCTGTATGGCTTCTTTAAAATGTTTAATCATCCAGCTGAAATAGAATTATTTGGGGTTATGTTGTGAAATAGGGGCTCAGCTTAGGTTGATTCCACAAGCTTGTAATATTAAAGTGGAATACAGATACAAGAAACTAAGAAAAGAATAAGAATGAAAGAAACGAGAAATTGCACACAACACAGAACAACCGGGCTTTTCCAGAACAGCTTTGAAGACTAGAGGAAAAAGGTCCACACCCGCGGTGCTCCGGAAGGAACAGCGCTGCTGCAGGTACCTGTGCTAATGCAACACGGATCATTCTCAACACAGTCACCTGCAAGACTTTCCTGAAAAGTCCTGCCCAGTGATGGGAACTAGACAATTAAATATGAATCAAAATAAATCAAGGATGGAAAACTCAATGAAAATGGAACTTGTTTATGAAACCAAATGTAAACATCAACTAGTTTGATAAAATAACAAAACTATTATCTCAAACAAAAGCAGGTAATGGGCAGGAAAGACAAGTGTGCAGAAGTATCTTTCAACAAAAACAGTGTTTGGTCTCAGCAGAGATGTGAAGCTTTAGTTCTAAAATAAGATCTTGCTCGGTAGCCCAGGATTACAACCAGACCGAGATCATCCAGTTTTAGTCTCCAGAACAGTGAACTTAGAGGCATGTGCTGCCACTCCCAGCCAAGCATGTGTCCTAAAGCCTCACCCTATCCCTAACCTTAATATGTTATAATCCCTCTCAGCTCCATTCTTTGTTAATGTGTATGCATGGATGCGTGGATGCCTGTGTGTGTGTGCTCACGCACATTTGTTGGTGCATACATTCCATGGTGTGTGTGTGTGAAGAAGACCATAGGACAATTTGCTTTCCTCCTACCAAATGGGTTCTAATGAACAAGTGCATGTTGTTAGGCTTTGCAACTGTGCTACCTAATGACAAATCAACTTGACAGAAGCTACAGTCCTTCTGGAAGCAGGAACATACGTCGGTCAATGGAGAAAATGTTCCCACCATACTGGCCCGTGGGCAAGCGTGTGGTGCCTTTCTTGACTGGTGACTGATGTGGAAGGCCAAGCTCAATGGAGCTATACCACGCCTAGGCTGGGGCTCCTGGATGCTACAAAAAGACAAGCTGAGCAAGCCATGAGGAGTAAGCCACAGGCAGCATCCCTCCGCGATGTGGGCCCGGCGTCAGTTCTTGCCTCCAGATTCTCGGACTCTGCTTAAGTTCCCGCCCCGACTTTCCCCAGTGGTGGAATGTTACCAGGAAACGGAGAAATAATCCCTTTCCTTCTAAAGTTGCTGCTGGTCACAGTGCTCTATCACAGCTACACAAACCCTAGCTAAAACAGCAGCTACACAGCACCATCTCGCCAGCCTCTCTCTCCACAACTTTAAACAAATGACCTGGCACAAATAGGGGGAAAGGAAGGGAATTAGCAGAAATGAATAGGAAATGGGGCAAAGGGGAGGTAGTGAAGATGACTGAAATACATTATATACATGTATTTTAAAAATCACAATAACAAGACCTTGCACACACATTACTTTTTGTTGTACCAAGAGACACATATTTGAAAATTCCAGATTTCTTTTAAGTAACATTAGTTTCTATTTTTTTAATAACATTAAATTCTATTTAAAAGAATGGGCATAGTGCAATAACAAGATCGATAGAAAGGAAAGACAGACAGGAGGTAAGGTTGTGGTTTAAACATGAAATGTTCTCCACAGGCTCATGTTGGGACACCTGCTTCCCAGATTGGGGTGCATCTCGAGGTTCTTTAGCCAAGCCCCATGTCCTGCTCTCCTGTGTTTCCTGAGGCAGAGCAGCATGCCCCCAGCCTCAGCTTCCTGAGGCCCTGTCTTCCCCTCACAGCTACAATAGCAATCCTCTTGAACTGTAAGGCAAAACCAAGCCTTTGTCCATTGATGTATTTCCTATCAGCTATGAAATGGCAGCAATAGGAAGAGAAAATTCTACAGAGTGACAAATTTCAAGGAAAGGAAATCCATAGGGAAGGAAACTTGTACTTACAACAGTACAAATTTATTACATTTATTAAAATTCTGTGGTTTATATTCAAGGGTGGCCTCCTAATTTCTTCTTGGAAATTTCTAGTGACTTTACACCACTGTACAAAATAACAGTGCTTTCTCCCATAACGAAATTCAAAGTAGAAGTAACAACGACAAATGGGTAAAGTTCCAGGGCGTTGCGTGCATCTCGAGATATTCACCTGGGTTCCAGCCAGTGGGCAGGTGCCCATCCTCTGAGTTCTCTGACCATTCCTCTCACAGAGGAGTGAGCCTGAGGTCGGCACGTAGCATGGAACTAGAGTTCTGTGCCTAAGAAGTCTGAACTCTAAGGTAAGCAAGCCCAGGGGTCCCCCCTTGGTGGTCCCCACAAACATCTGGGTGTGCTCAGTCGCCTTCTTTGACACTCGAGGCAGAGGCTTCAGAGACCTGCACACAGCAGTGAAGCACGAAGCTGTGGATGGGGAGTGGGACATCTGGCTGCTCTTACTCCTCATTGTCTACACAGCATCTCCCTGCTCCCTTCCTTAGCTCCTGCATACAGACATCCTCCAAAGTCTGTTTCTCACTTCCATCAGCAGGCTATGCTTGTTCCCTGAATTATCTCAGCCACCCCGAAGCTCTAGCGCTGACTTCTCTTTGGAGCTCCAAACCTAAAATATGAAGGATGTGCTAGACATCTAGAGAAGATGCCCTCCAACATCTCAAATTTGACAAGCGAAAACAGAATCCTCTTCTGTCTACTGGCTCGTCACTGATGTGACAACCTGAGCTGCAAGTATATAGGATTTCCATCCCCATCCCTTCCCTCCGCCTCGCCCTCACATCCTGTTTCCATAATGTCTACAATGCTACCCCATCCTCGCCACACACACTGACGATATATGATACAAAAGCAGAAAGCACAATGAAAACATATCAGGTTCAACTCAAAGCCTTAGGAGCTGAGTTCCAGCTCTGCTCTGAATTTGCTGCAGGGTATATTATATATTACATAACAATTTGAATATCAATCTTTAAATCATGTGGGGACAATGCTGAAATTATGAGATATATACAGTTGTACATATGTGATATATACATATATACAAAGATTAATGTTATTTATACCTTGTAATAAGTGTCTCACTATATATATATAAATATTATATATGTAAACAAACAAAATGCATTATTATTATCAAAGAAGTTATCACGGTTGACCTTACCTAGGGATAGAAATACACAAAAGGCTTATCATCATCATCGTCATCGTCATCATCATCATCAAGATGTCATTGCATCTGACCCTACCCAGTGACGGCAATGAACGTTCTCCCGGTTCTGTACTACCCTTTCGTTCCCCAAAGGCATTATTTGATAAAATCCCAGCATGGATGGGAGAAAGAAAAAATCCCATGCACACCTGAGGAGCTACTGGCAATGGATGGCTGCTGAAGGGAGAGAGTTCTCACAGAATAAAATCAGCTCCCTAGCATGGTGTCCACAGTCATTCTTGATCCTCACTTTCCCTTTCTGACCACGTGAAGCCCCAGGGCGCCGCCTCTACCACCCAAGCTCTGTGGTTGTTTGCCTCCAAATATCCCCTCTGCTTATGCTGTGGCATCCCACCTAGAATCTCCAGCTCAGGAAACCTTTCTTTCAACATTCAGTTCGAATGTACCTTCTCTGTAATGGCACTGATGTCTGCATTGGACTGTGCTTTACTTTTACCATTCTTTCTTGCAAAGGACCTTTGCCTTTATTTCTCTGTAACTAAATTAAAAATATTTTGGAGTACAGAGGTTGTGCAGTGTCTGCCTTTTATTCTGCATTACATTATCAGTCTTAAAGATGTTCCGTATTTAATGAAGGTTTGCAAAGCGAACTGCATAAGTAAGGCCCCTGTAAGTCTCCCTTTGAGAAAGCAACATATTTACACTTGAATCGACACAATGAAAATGTACAATCAATGGATGATTAGTTGTAGACATCGTTTTTAATGAAAGGGAAGGGGGAAACTAATGCATTATTAAGCTTTAATATTGCTGGGGCTCCCCCTGCTGGCTGGCCGCAGCAATGCACTAACAGTGAGTATGAACAGCACAAAGGACACCCGGGCTGAGCTTCCTGGTCGCCTTGCACTTTTCTGGGAACAGCCAGGCTAGGAACTCACCAATGAGCTCGTGTGGAAATTACCCACTTATAAGAAAAGGTTCGTGTATGAAAACTGTTTATAAAGAAACAAAACTGACCTCATTGTTTTAATGATAATTTATATTTATGTTTTTGCTTTTTCACTAAACCAACTTTATGTAAAAACTCCTTTTATTTTAAAATGAATTTTTTTTTTGAGATACAGAATAAGGTCTTTGTGCTTTCTAATTCATGTTTGTGTTTTAAAAGTCTGGTCAGGAACATAAGGGGTTAAACTCTTCTTGTGTTTCTAAACAGAGTTATTCTGAGTACCCTGAAGGCATTTAATTCCAAAACAGGAAGCCGCAGAGAGGAACACTTGGTTACACTAATGTTATGCAGATCTTTTGGAACATATTTTCCAAAACACTTGCTGAAAGAGCCTTTTCTATAGAGCATGCCATCACATGAAGTTGGAGAAGGGTCCCGGTTAGCAGGGCACTAACTCTCAGACTGTCCTTTGTGTTTTTTCCCGTCCTCCATTTCAGCTGTGTAAAGTGGCTTTCTGCTTGATCACGGAAAAAGAATTAAATAAAACAAGCTGGGTGCCAGGGAGTGATTGTTCTCACCTGCAGCTATTCTGTATACACACAACACACAACACACACACACACACACACACACACAAGCTATGATGTCAGTTATGATGACTTTTTAAAAGATAACATAGTAAGATTAACCTAAGACCTGCAGAGGCACGGCTGTTAAAGATCAATACTTTAAAAACAAACAGCTGTTTGATATGTTTTTACCTCTATTCTAAACCCTCCCTTGCCTAGCATGTTATAGGAGATCGCATCCTTGTAGCTGAAACAACAAAACACCACAGGCGAGTGGATTTCTGTAGTTAAGAGGTAGGTGTGCAGGAGGGAACTTCCCCTGCTACAGACCAAATCACTTAACACTGTGCGTGGCTGTCTCCAACACTGTGCTCCAGCAGCCAGCTGCCTGCAATTCCCCAGCTAGCCCGGTGGATGAGGCAGATAGGTACACTTTAAATCCCTGAAGTGTTCCCTGGAAGAAGAACCCACACTACTACGGGAACAAGCTTCAAAGCCACCTGATCGCATACACCATTTCAAGGCCATTTTAAAAGAACAGCCCCCTTTCTTAGCTTCCTGGCTTGTATTCCGTTGTGTTTTAGAGAGAGCCAGTGATGACTGAGCCATTATCCTTCTGTGCTGGAAATTAAGGCTCCGTGCACATTACCCACGAAGATGAAGTGCAGCAATATTAAAAGCACCAGGCTAGTCAGAAAAAGCCAGATAGGAAAAACAATGTGTGCATTTGGCTCTGGTTCCATTCAATAGGTTTACACAACAGTTTACCCCATTCTTCCTTTTAGGCACTGAGACTTGAGTGGCGATGGGATGTGAGTGAGTCCAAGCAGTCCTTTTAACCCATTCTGGTATGCAGAAAACTGGTTTTCTTTAGAACTCTTGAGTGAACAACAACAAGGATATAGCAACTATAATGGAGCGCTACTGTCATTTTTATACTAAAATTCTTGCCATTTACCCTCTGCAGATGCCCAGAGCAGAGGCCGGCTGATGAGTGGGTGCCTCTCCCTTAGGTGAGTGGCATGGGAGCACAGCAGCCAGGCACAGAGTAGATGGCAGACGCAGGTCTGAGTAGAGTACAGAAGGTTATTAATTTCCAGACTCGCTGTCATCCGGCCTTGAAACTGCTGAGCTTGCATCTTTTGAGCAAGGCTGTCCAATCCTGAGATTTAAATGTGGCTTTCAGCTCACGAATATGTCCTCCAGTGCTCAGACGGCACCTCACCAAAATGCACAGTTATATACATGACGATAGAAGAAACCTTACAGCTCAGAAGAGCTAACAGCACTTCTTTTCTTTCTTTTTTTAATTCTTTCTTATACAATGAGTCATTTCACTTTGTTACTCAACGCTTTATTCCAAACGAGGCAACAAGGTTCTGGAGCTGTAAATTAATAAATAGGCTTAGACAATACACAAAAAGACATCTTGAAGCATGGAAGAAAAATATCCAAAAAAATGATTTATTTTAATTTACCACCATATAAACAATGAATGAGCATAGAAATTTAAGATGTGGGTTTTTTATAAAATGGAAATAGTAGTATTAAAAACCAGTTGCACTTTGTTCATTCCTTATGGTAGTTCAGTAGTCCAAGTGGTAATAGTGTATACCAAACCACCAATGAAATTCTGTGGAAAATCCATTGAGGCTCCACCTTTGATCACATGCAATTGTGTGGTGGTGTCAAACACTGACATTATTGGGTATTTGTTATAACAGCTAGTTCTTTCTAGACAGATGCAACATAAATGACCATGAAACAAAGCGACAGTACTATGGTTGTTTCAAAACACCTACAAGATCAATAAACACCAGACATTCTGAAAATATATATATATATTTAACTGGATACAGTGTTATATTCAAATGTTGTCCTTCAAATAATAGGTATTCTCTATGATTATTCAATGTAATCTTATACAGCTTTAGCAAGGAAGTGACTTCTACAACCCTTCAGAGAGCAGGTCTCTAAAGGTTCAGATCCTTCCATTCTCCCGAAAAGTTAAGTGAATCCAGCAGGTGTCTGCTTTTGCAGCTGCACCTCCCCCTCTCTCCCCTTCAGTTAATCCCAGTGGTACAGCCAAAGGGAAACTGTTGTTGACTGTTCCTTGTTAGCTGGAGAATCATAGTAGGTGAAAACCAGGCTTAAAAGAGAACCAAATTACACATGCTGACTTATGTCTCATTTTTTATAACTGAATACATTTTGATAAAAATTGAAAAAACATTTTAAATTGATGATTAATTTTAAAAACAAAGAGAAAAACAGAATGAACTAATAGCTACATAAAACTTGGATGAGTTTTACAGACCAAAGAAAACACAAGAGAATATTTAGCATGTGACGTATTCGTATAGGAAAAAGAAGGAGAATTGCATCTAAGTGTTAGAAATCCATCAGCAGGGAACGACGACTAGGAAACAAGAGGACCCTGCGACTCAAAGGCGGTTCGGATCCTTGATACCCAGATCAGGATGCACGGATGTCAGCACTCTCTGAAGACTAATGGAACGGTAACAAAAAGTTGTAGATCAGCTCCATGCTAGGTATAATACATATACACATTACAACGTACATATACACATTACAACATAGCATAGACTTCTAAAACATTGGTATTTGTGAAGGACCTGAAGGGCAAGTGGGAAGAGAGGAGGGAGAAAGGCTGAGAGATAGGACCATTAACAAGCCACAGATAGGTACTAGACACGTGTCAAAACTCAGGGTGGAGCAGCTAGCCCGAGTGGTCCCAGCATTAGAGCTAGGGTCAGTGCGGTCCTCACCAACACTGTTTGCTTCTTCACATTAGAGGCTGTGTTACCTTGCTTAAAGCTATTTTACACCTACCTAGACTATGGAAATAGTTCAAAAATATTTCTAGAATTTAATTTCTCATAATTCTTATGTCCTTAATACGTTTTAAAATATTCATCTACCATTATTATTATTAAGGTGGGGGCCACATGTCACAGTCCATGAGTGGAGGTCAAAAGTCAACGGTGTATAGTCAGTTCGTCAGTTCTCTCCATTTCCCTTTCGGTAAGGACAGAACTCAGGTCAGCAGGCTTCTGTGCCTGCCTTGGACGGCTGAGCCATCATACCAAACCATTCTCATTATTCCATTTCCATGGTGGTCCATCATTGAAGAAAGCAGGACAGTAACTCAAACTGGGCAGGAGCTGCTTACTGGCTTGCCCCTCCTGCTTTCCAACACTGCCCAGGACCAGCGATGACATCATCCACAGTGGGCTGGGCTCTCCACCAAGTAAGAAAATGCCCTATAGGTTTACCTACAGTCTGATCTTGTTTTGTTTTTTTTGAGACAGGGTTTCTCTGTATAGCCCTGACTGGAACTCACTCTGTAGACCAGGCTGGCCTCGAACTCAGAAATTTGCCTGCCTCTGCCTCCCAGAGTGCTGGGATTACAGGCGTGCGCCACCACTGCCTGGCTACAGCCGGATCTTATCAAGGCCTTTCTTAATTGAGGCTGCCTCCTCTCAGATGACTTTGGCTTGTGTCAAGCTGACACAAAACTATGTAATACATGGTGCAAGATACAATGATTTTTCTGGAATCACGAGTTTAACGCTACTGTGCGTGAGATCTTACTGTGTGTGTGAATATGAGTGCAAAGTATAAATCATGCCAGCATCTTAATGTTTTCCTAAAAATCATGTAATTCCAATACTACAAGAAAACAAAACAACCATCAATTAATCCTGGGTGATACAGCTTATGCTGCAGCCTGGGAAGGTGTAAGGTAAATGAATGTCAATCAAGTGAATACATCTTCCCTGTGGCTAATTACTCAATGATGGCCACAGGACACAGGATTTTGTTTATCAGAAAAGTTTCTAAATATGCATATGGTACTTAACTGTATTTAAATTAATTAGTGCTGAAGGCAGAAAAGGTGTATTCTGCCTTCTGAGTTGAGACATACTCTACAGTACTGCTTGCCTCTCAACATCACCGTCCTTCGTCCCTAATGCTCACTGACACCATCCATTAAAGAGCATGCCAGTACACATCAAGAGGAGTGTGTAGCGAGGACCTGGTCTCAGGAACACTCATCACTATTGATTGCAGTAGCAGAAATCTGATTTTACTGGAATCTTTTGTAAAACAATGAACTTGACATTCAGCCTGGCCTCTGCACATGGATACTAAAGAGGCCTGGAACAGGACGGTGTACGGAATCATTATCATACACACCAGGTTCCCTCTATCAGGATTCATTAAAACCCAATCTTTAGTTGTTTCTAGATATTCAACAATAATGACATCAAAATCTCTTTCTTAAAAAAGTAGATTCAGTGTGGATTTGATGAGGCTATTTAGGGAACTCTTTTTTAAAAGTACATTTATTTATTATGTGCTTTTGTGTTTACAATGTGTGTGTATTGGTGTGTATGCATGTACGTGTGTGTGTGTGTGTGTGTGTGTGTGTGTGTGAGAGAGAGAGAGAGAGAGAGAGAGAGAGAGAGAGAGAGGTGGGAAGGGAGGGAGAGAGGGAGAGAGAGAGGAGAGAGAGAGAGAGAGAGAGAGTTGGGGAGGGAGGGAGCATGGGGAGGGCATGCATACACCACAGCACACGTGTGAAGCCCGGGAGTATGTCATGCGGCAGTCCCCACTGACCACCTTGTCAGCAACAAGGTCTTTGTGTGGTTTTCTGCTGTGGACAGCAGCCTAGTTGTCCCATAAGCGTCAGAGATTCTCCCATCTCTGCCTCTCAGCGTGGTGTAAGAATACTGGGTTACTCTGGATCAGGAGGAGGTTAATGACTAGATTTAAAAAAAAAAATTAAAGTAATAAAAAAAAGTACTGTTACAGACATTTTAAATTTGATGTGGGTTCTGGTGATTCAAACCCAACACCTCACACTTCTGCAGTATTTTAGCTACTTTTTCTTCCTATGAGGAAACACCATGACCAAGGCAACTTACAAAATAAAACATTTATTGGGTAGTTTGAGAGAGTGAGTTCATGATTATCAGGGCAGGAACATGGCAGTAGCTGAAGCAGTAACAGAGTACATCCAATCCACAAGTGTGTGTGTGGGGGGGGTTGCCTGTGGCATGGGATTTTGACACCTCAAAATCTGCCCCCCCACACACTTCCAACAAGGACACACCTCCTAGTTCTTCCCAAAACAGTTCCACTAACTAGGAACCAAGCATTCAAACATTCAAACCTATTCTCAGTCACACCATAGACTTAGACCAAGGCAGGCACTTTTATGCACAGGACATCTCCCCAGCCCAGCAAATTCTCTCCTGTACATATCTGGTAAACATTGCCCTTCTTCTGAACTTGCAGAACCTGACTCCATCCCACCATTGAGTTCAGAGACATTGCATAGATCTAAACTATTTGCTTCTCAAATCCTTTTGTCATCTTTCTTCCTTAATAATGAAATCCTGGGCAAGGTTTCTAGGTTAAAAAATAAAGGAGCCAAGTATGGCCGCAAGACAAACTCATGACCAAAAAATGTTATATGTGAAAGCAGAAAGTCAGAGACCATGTTTTAAATGGCAGAACGCATGACATTCCTTCACACCACCCATCTTCCTGCTCTCTGGAATTCATCACATGAGCCTGTAGGAGCTTTGGCAACTCACTATGAGGTGAGCTCGAGGATGAAAATGACCACAGCGTGCCCACCACAGTCAGGATCCTCGGTGATGTCACAGAGACGCTTCAGCAGGCCAGCATCTCCAGATGTCAACGGAGGGGCACTCTGAGGTGTGTGCTGTTACCACGGAGTCACATTCTGACCACATTCTTTACTGTAAGCAGCACTTTCAGCTCCTTACCATGAGTAAGTTCCTTTCTACAGGGTCAAGCATTTCAGAATAGACCCGGTGCAATCATCAGACGTTGTCTGCCAGTATAAGAACAGGGCCATTATCAGCTTTCCATTTCCTTCCCTGGAAGACAGCCTTAGACACGAGCTTCTCCGGCAATCTTCAAAATGACAGTCTTGTGCTGTGGTTACAAGTAACCAAAAACCCAAGCCTTCATACTTTGAGTAAAAGTGATGTTAAAACCAGACTTTCCCCTTCTTGTCTATGTTCAAACTGTTTTTTTCTCTTTACTCTAAGTACAGAACTTAAGGCTTCTCCCATTGCATTTCTTAGTTGTTGTAGACTACATATTATTCCATACAATGGACATAAACTTTGACCTCCCAATTATAGAATACATCCTGCGTTATTTGGTTAGCAGGTGTCCTGCGTCACCACTCAGTTTTTTTTTAAAGGGAAGTAGAAACATTTTATGATAAAATTAAAGATTTACATGGAAAATATTTCAGATGAACACTTTAAAATTGACAATTTTTATGGAAAATTAAGGAGTAAAGTGGTAGACATGTAAAACATTGCTAAATTAATTGAAATATGGGATAGAAACATTTTACGATAGAATTGATGATTTATGTGGAAAATATTTCTGATAAAAATGTAGAAAAATGTAGAAAATCCTATTAGGATTGAAGATTATCACGGAAAATTTTATATAGATACAATAATGGTAGGCATAAAAGTATTCCTAAGTTGATTAAAAGTAGAATTATAAATATTTTCTGATAAACTTGAAGATTTACATGGAAAATATTTCTGATAAAATTGTAGAAATATATAGAAAAACATGTTAAAATTAAAGGTTATCATGGAAATTATATAGATCAAATGATAGGCATAAAGATAATTCTAAGGTGATTGAAGGTGGAATTATAAACATTTTCAGATAACATTGAAGATTTACATGGAAAATATTTCTGGTAAAATTCAAGAAATAAATAGACAAACACATAAAAATTGACTATTTCATGGAAAATTTTACATAAAGAATGGTTGATGTAAAAACTCTTTCTAAGCAGGGTATGGTGACACACACCTGTAATCCCAGCACTTGGGAGGCAGAGGCTGCGGATTTCTGAGTTCAAGGACAGCCTGGTTTACATAGTGAGTTCCAGGACAGCCAGGACTACACAGAGAAACCCTGTTTTGAAAAAACAAAAACAAAACAAGACAAAACAAAATAAAAAAAAAAACTCTTTCTAAATTGATTGAAGGTGGAATTAGAAACATTTGTGATAAAATCAAAGATTTACATTGAAAACATTTCTGATAAAACAGAGATAGAGTAAGTATATTGAAAGACATATTAAAATGGAAGATTATCATGAAAAATAATGCAGATAAAATGGCAGACATAAAAGAAATTGCTAAATTTCTTTAATTAATTAAATTAATTAAAAGGGGAATTGCAAACATTTTCTGATAAAATTGAAGATTTACATGAGAAATATTTCATTAGTCTATGTCTTTTTATTGGGAAGTTGAGTCCATTGTTGTTAAGAGATATTAGGGAATAGTGATTGTTGCTTCCTGTTATTTTGATGTTATTTTTATGTTTGTGTGGGTATCTTTTGGGTTTGTTGGAAGATTCTTGCTTTTTCTAGGGTGTAGTTTCTCTCCTTGTGTTGGCATTTTTCATCAATTATCCTTTGTAGGGCTGGATTTGTGGACAGATATTGTGCAAATTTGGTTTTATCATGGAATATCTTGGTTTCTCTATCTATGATGATTGAGAGTTTTGCTGGGTATAGTAGCCTGGGCTGGCATTTGTGTTCTTTTAGGGTCTGTATGAGGTCTGCCCAGGATCTTCTAGCTTTCATCATTTCTGGTGAGAAGTCTGGTGTGATTCTGATAGGTCTGCCTTTATAAGTTACTTGCCCTTTTTCCCTTACTGCTTTTAATATTCTTTCTTTGTTTAGTGAATTTGGTATTTTGATTATTATGTGCCGGGAGGATTTTCTGTTCTGGTCCAGTCTGTTTGGAGTTCTGAAGGCTTTTTGTATGTTCATGGGCATCTCTTTCTCTAGGTTAGGGAAGTTTTCTTCTACAATTTTGTTGAAGATATTTATTGGGCCTTTAATATGTAAATCCTCGCTCTCCTCTATACCTATAATCCTTAGGTTTGGTCTTCTCATTGTGTCCTGGAGTTCCTGGATATTTTGAATTACCAGCTTTATGCATTTTGCATTTTCTTTGACTGTTGAGTCAATATTTTCTATGGTATCTTCAGCACCTGAGGTTCTTTCTTCTATCTCTTATATTATGTTGTTCATCTATGACTCCTGAATTCTTTCCAAGGTTTTCTCACTTTGTGATTTCTTTATTGTTTCTACTTCCACTTTTAGATACTAGATGGTTTTGTTCAGTTCCTTCACTTGATTGTTTGTGTTTTCCTGTAATTCTTTAAGGGACTTTTGTGTTTCTTCTTTAAGGGCTTCTGCCTGTTGACCCATGATCTGTATTTCTTTAAGGGATTTTTGTGCTTCCTCTTTAAGGGCTTTTACCTGTTGATCGATGTTCTCCTGTATTTCTTTAAGGGAGTTACTTAAGTCTTTCTTGAAGCCCTCTATCAGCATCATGAGATACGATTTTAAATCCTTGTCTTGCTTTTCCAGTGTGTTGGGGGTACCCGGGGCTTACTGTGGTGGGAGAACTGGGTTCTGATGTTGCCATGTGGCCTTGGTTTGTTGGTAGGGTTCTTGTGCTTGCCTTTTGCCATCTGGTGCTAGTTGGTATTGTTGTCTCTGGCTGGAGTTTGTTCCTCCTGTGGGCCTGTAAGCCTGTGTCCTTACTCAGCTGAGCTCAAAGTGAAAGCCCTGCTTGGAGATCTCTCTCTCTCCTGGCGGGCTATGCACAGAAGGCTGTGGAGTCTCCGGGCTCCTGGGTATAAATGGTGGCGGGCAGGAAGATTTCCATCCCAGCTGCTCCACTGATCTTAGGTCCTGTGTACTCCTAGCTGGATACCCTCCAGAGAGAAGGTGGAGATCTCACCTCTGCACTCAAAAGTGAAAGCCTGCTGGAGGATCACTCCCTCCTGGCGGGCTATGCACAGAAGGCTGTGAAGTCTCCTAGCATCCTGGTGCAAATGGTGGCAGGAAGACTTCTGTCCCAGCTGCTCCACTGATCTTAGGCCCTGTGTGCTCCTAGCTGGATCCCCTCTAGAGAGAACGTGGAGATCTTACCTCTGTGCTCAAAAGTGAAAGTCTGCTGGGAGATCACTCCCTCCTGGCAGGCTTTACCACTCAGTTTTTAAGGATGATGATGTATCAAGGCAAAAAGACTCTTGGTAGCCACTGAAGACAACTGACCCAGCAGGCTGGGGGCTACATGATCATTGTTCTGTGGGTACTGGTTAAACCAGCTCAAGTTTCCAGAGGTCTGATCCTTTCCCCAAAGACTCAAAGTCAACAAGAGAACATGGAGAAGCAGGGATTGAGTTTAGGAATTCTTCCTCTCCAAGTTATTACTGACAGTAAGAGCTGGCACAGGGTGGAAGCGGACAGACAGGTAGGAAAGGGGTAGGGTGAGGTAATCAAAGCAATCGTATCCACTCATTCAGAACTACTTAGATGGAAAATAAGTCAGTGTCCCTTTAAAAGGAAGAAAATTCTCTTAGCATGTTGAGTGCAGGGTGGGGAATCCAAGGGTGATTGACAAAGCAATGTAAATTCCAAAGCTACTGCATTTGCATAGATATTGATTGCAGTGGATTCAAAAGACTGATTATACTGCTTTACAGATTGGAAATGATCATCTTTTACCTTAGTCGGTCAAAAAACCCCTAAGCTTGTGTTAACAGTTATAAATATGTACATGAGAAGATGTATTTATTTATGACTAATGATAATTTATTAAGTGTAATACTGTGCTAAATTAATATATTCATAGTAAGACTGACTTATGCTGATAGAATTATCTTGTTTATGATTATTGTTATCGACTTTAAAAGGGCTATATAACTATTTTCTGAACAAAGGTATCATCTATCATACACAGTGCAAAGCATTTGGATATTGACTCCATTGTTACATTAATTTTATATAGTTCAGTCACTACGAATTAAACATCCTTTGTGTCTTTATCATCCCATTTATAAGAATATACAGAAATATTTCAATATATACCTATTACCATACAAAGCTCTAAATGAAATATAAACATATACAGTCAATTGCAACACTTCATTATTATATTAATATCATATAAATATGATACATTTGTACTGAAATAATGTAATCTTTAGTATTTATTGGTTTAAAATTAATCACTAGGTTTTTCTAACATTTATGTCAAATGTGTATTTATGTCAGATTTTAACCAATTTATTAAGCTATAAGGCAGGGAACAAATTTCATCTAATCTTTTCTCTTTGTAGCTCAAGATTTTCCAGTTAATACATATAGGTTTAGGTGATAAATATTTAGATTTTCATCTCTTTTCAAGGAGTAATCTGAAAAATATAACTGTTTACAACTTTGTAGTTTGCATCATCCTAACAACCTCAATCCCTCTCTTTGATAAGGGAAAGTTTTCCATATTACTATGATGGGTCTAGTGTTTCGGCCATGACCAGTTACTAGTTAAATTTAAATTAAATTTAAGAAGTAATACTGTCCTGCTTTTATAAGACTCACTTTTCAAGTTTACTTTAATGTTCCTAACTAAACTGTTATGGGTGAGCTCGAAGGACGTTCACAGAGATTACACCAGGATGATGTTATAGGGACCACTTACAGAAGAACCATCTACTCACTCAGGATGATGTAATAGGGACCACTTACAGAAGAACCATCTACACACTCAGGATGACATAATAGGGACTACTTACAGAAGAACCATCTACACACTCAGGATGATGTTATAGGGACCACTTACAGAAGAAACATCTATAAGCTCATGGAACTTAGGTAGGATGATATACTACAGACAGCTTTTTGAAAAAAAAATCCCTTCAGTACTTGTGGATTTAGCTTATTTTTGTGAGGGGCACACACACACACACACACACACACACACACACACAAACACGTGCATGGTAGCCAGAAGGTAACCATGGGTATTGTTCCTTAGGCACCATCTACCTTAGTTTTTGAGACAGGTGTCTCTCACTGACCTGGGCTTGACAAGTACGATACACTAGATGGTCCCAGATACTTGCGATGTCCAGTTCCCACCACTGGAGACCACCATAAGTTGACATCCGCTGTCTTCCTTTATAGCTCTCTACCTTACTTTTTGAAACATGGCTTCTCATTGAACTTAGAGTTGATAGACTCAACAAGTCTAGCTATGTCCCAAGCTCCAATGATCACCCTGTCTCCTCCACCTCAATGCCACCATACCTGTCAACTCTCATGGTTTCTGAGGGTTAAACATAAGTCTTCACGTTTGCAGGGCAGGCATTTTACTGATGGAAATTTCTTTCCATCCCCTTGACTTGCTCTTGAAGCTCACTTCACACTGTTAATGTAAATCTTACTGAATTCTGAACTGGTCTCATGGGCATACGTATACACAAGTACACTCACATACTCGTGCACACACACACATACAAATATACTCATACACATATGCATATATATATATGTATATATATACATATATATATATACATATACCCACAAAAGTATACTATTGTATACATGTATACATACATGTACAAATATACGCATGTATGTGCATATAAAGATACACAGGCACATATGTATATGCCTATATACACATACACACATGTATGTTCACACATATACAAGTACATTCACATACACATACACACATGCATTCACACACATAAGCATACACACTCACATGTACACAAATACACCCATACATGCATACGCAGATATATATGAATACAAGCTTAAGTTCCTTATATAAAATAGTATAGTAAAAACATTCAGCTGGGGCACATCCTTATGTACAGAGCATTTTGATCATTTATTCCTGAACTAATATAGCCCTGTAACTTTTGATAATTGTGAAGGTTGTTTGGGTTTGGCAAAATTGGTGATTTAAACTTTATTGCTAATATTTATACTGTTGTATATATCCATAATGATGCTACTACTTCTTTACACAGAACTCTTGCTCAAGAAAAACATTCCTCAGTTAACCAAAACATTGAGGTTCACTAAAAATTCTGTTCTATAAAACATGTAACAAAAGATATTTCAGAGCTGGGGTAAAGGGCTTCTCTGCAAACCTGAGGCTCAGGTTAGGTCCCAAATACTCCAACAAACAAACAAACAAAAACCTGAAGTTGTATTTTAGATAAAACTGGCTATAATTTTTCAGAGGCCATGTTAAATTTAATATAGTAGACTATATTAAATTACTGCAAACACGACTGAGTAGGCTAGATGTGGATGTACACACCTTTGATCCCAGCATCTGGAAGGCATGTGTGCTTGAGATGTCTGTGTGCTTGGGAGCAACTTGATCTGCAGAGTGAGCTGCAAGCCAAATGTGGGTACACAGTCAAACTGTCTCACAGCCAGAAAACAACATATCCCCAGGAAGGAGAGCCAATTCATAGGTAGGTAATTTAGAGGTATAGCTCTCTACTTCTTTTTAATACTTTAAGAAAACCGAACACAGTAACATACCATAATATCATGATCCATGATGATATGGACAGGAAAGACAGTAATTAAAAGATGGGATATTCAGCCGGAGGGCACCTAGAGGCCCACCAGCACAAGGCTGCATGGGTGGGTAGGCACCACTATGATAAACAAATATGCGGTAGACGGTTGGGAGAGAAAGAGAAGTCAAATGGTTTGTGCACTAGGAAGAGTGGTAGAACTGGTAACTAGACTGTAGTAAGGAACAACCTGACGTGAGCAGCTTGTGCTGCCTTCTGAGGTCACGGAGATGTCCCAGCCAGTGCTGCTGCTGAGAGCCATGTCAGAGTCCATGGCACCGCAGAGGCAGGAGTCTGTGTCTCATGTTACCATCAAAAGCCAAACGCAGATCCCTGGTCTGGGCTGGTGTTTGAAGCCATGTTGACATTCAGAAAATCAGAGAGCAGATCCCGCCCCTGACTATGCCCCATCACAACAACCCTACCCTCACGGACTGCAGCACTCAGGGAGAGGGCAGCACCTTGCCTGTGAGGCACAGTAGAGTTGGCTCTGGTGGCACAGGAGAGCTGTCCCTGCTCCCTGCCGGGGCAAAGTGAGAGACTGGTACTGATGGCAAGGGTACAGGAGAGGTGGCGGGCTGGCCAGCTTAGCTCCCACCCGGGCACAGATCCAGGACACCCCAACATCGACCCCGTGTATGAACTGCTGAGTGTGAAGGGGTGGTCCTGCAGAGCCAAAGCTGCAGATCTCCATGACATAGGCTAACAACAGGATATCCGAGAGGAGGCCTTGTGGGGATCCAGCAAGGATAATGTAGCAGAAGCCAGGCGCCTAAACCAGACCAGTGACATGCAATGAACATTTGCATTTGAAGTTGCTTGGACAAAACAATGTACTGTGTGACGCAATATAGCTTCCATAGCAAGATAGTATTTTGTTGTTGGTGGTGTTTCTTTTGTTTTGTTTTGTTTTTCTTTGTAAGTAGGGTTGCAAAGGCAGAGAGAGGGTAGATATGGAGAGATGGGTGGGATTGGGGTGCATGATATGAAATTCACAAAGAACCAATAAAAAGTTTTTTAAAAGACATGGTATTTTTCTTGAGTTCAAGGCCAGCCTGGTCTACAGAGTGAGTTCCAGGACAGCCAGGGCTACTCAGAGAAACCCTGTCTCAAAAAAACCAAATCCAAAAAACCAAACAAAAACAAAGACAAAAACAAAAAGACATGGTATTTGAACAAATTATTTTATAAACAAATGGTTAAGGCAATAAAGAGATGACTATGGACAGTATGAAAGTATAAAAAGTTGCTACTTAATGGTGTTGGTATGCATAACCTGTAGAAACTTTACTTTACCATGAAATGCTAAACTATTAGTTCACAGTTCTCACCAGGACTGTGATTCCCAACAGCAAACAAACTAGCCAGTTCAGACAAATGGGCCCATTATAAACTCTCAAGACTTCAATATTGAAGCATCCCTACTTAGCAAAGACTCTTCCTTCAACACCCCAGAGCCTGGCACAGCCACTCACCAATGAAATGTAACAACAGAAGGTGAGCCACAGGACAAGAGGGCATCAAAGGATATTGGCAAGCAATGCTGACCCCAGACTGGGCAAGACGCTGACACAGCAAAAGGGAGGGTTCCATTTTGAGCCAACTTTGGGTTTAAGGCATTCCACAGGAAGTCTATCTGTGAGGCTTATGAGAGGCAACTTTTAAACTGTTCTACTAATAGCAAAAATTGGCTTAAGTTGACATCTGCAGAAATTTTCAACCTAAATCATGTGACAAAATAGTCAGATCTTAGAAATAGATGTGTGCACCTGCTTTTCTCATTGCAGTGCATAAATATATCCTGAACCCAGACAGGCTGCAGTGCTGGGCCTCTGGGTGTCACTGACTACACTGATATCCATGTGAGTGCTGGAGTGCTGGTGTTCTCACTGCAAAGATTAGTAATGCCTCTGATAAAAGTGCTCATTTCTATTCTACAATATTGGTGACAAGAAGCTATTTTTGATGCCACGGAAGGAAGCAGCTAGACTGGCTGCCTCTGTGAAGTCTCTGGAGCTAGGCAGGAAAGCCATAAAGAGATGCTCAAGGCAAAGAGATCTTGGGAAGTTGAAGATCATTAATGCCCTTTACTATTCCTACTAACCACACCTTGTTGTAGGAGATGGGCAGCTCCTTTTGTTCCTCCGATTTAGTTTGTCCCTAGGAGTGGAGTGGTTAGAACGTGGGGGAGCCTGAGAAACTCTGACAAGCCAAGGAAGTCACTGGGCTTACAAAAGTTCATCTGAGCTTATGCTATCCACACTTAAACCCTGGGCTCTGAACCAGAAAGGCCATCATCAGGGACTGTGGAGTGGATGTTCAACCAATTGAGGAAAAGATACCTTAAAAGCACTTATTAGCTGCTGTATCTAAGAAGAGTAAAAAAAAAAAGTTCTCAGTGAGTTTCTTCATTTAACATGATATTTTAGGTTAAAAAAATGGGGGTGGGAGGGCTGGACTGAAATTAAAGATGTCACAGGGATAATTAGGACTTCATAATTGTAACACGATAATCCAAGTGTATTTGGTAGACACTATTCTCATTCCTTTTCTCAAACGGGACATGCGTATAAATCCTCCCCTCAAGGTTCAGGGATCCTAGAGAAAGGAGTTCCAAGGACTGTAAGAGCCAGAGATGGTGGGGAAGTCAATGAAATAGCGGTTTCTGACCCAACAGGGCAGTTCATAGATGGCAACTGTGACATCACATAAAGGACCTGCACAACCACAAGACAGAAAGAAATCCCAGCATGCAGTGGGGAGGATGGGTACAGGTCCCACTAGCAGAGGAGCAGGAAAGGGAGGGGCAGTTTTCCTTAAGAGCTGACCCCTGGTGGGCTGAGCTCATTCCGGGGCAGCAGCAACAACACTAGCAGGCAACACAAAGGCTACTGGGTGGGTAAGCAGGGAGGAGGGGAAGGGGATCGGGGAGGAAGAAATCTCTAAGATGGGGGGCGGGGAGGTGCAGAATGTGAGTGGGGATGACTTGTGGAAGGTGATGACTGTGTCCAAAATATATTGCACAAAAGTTTCAAAGAAGTAAGTCAGATTATAATTTATTCCTCTTGCAGTATTTACACAGCATATACACATAACAATTAAGAGTATATGATTTGAAAACAACTACTTTAAAACTTTGAAAAATCAAAGATGTTATATAATTTTCCCATAAATCTTCCCTTGGGCTGGATAGAGGGGCTCAGTCATTAAAGGCTAGATTCACAACACAAAGTAAGACTACCCTCAAGTATAAAGAGCCAGGGCTCACAAATGGATCTAGTTTCTTATTCCACCCAGAAAGCACAAAAGATGAATCACTGGTTTGATCTCTACTTTACAACCTTAGTTCCTGCTCTTCTTCTTTTCCCCCATTAATTCATTTTATTTATTCACTTTACATCCAGATCTCAGCCCCACTCCTCCCAGTTCCTCCCCCAACACAGCTCCTCCCTCCATACTCCATCCTCCTCCCCTTCTCCTGTGAGAAGGGGGAGGTACCAACCCAACCTGGTACACTGAGTCATGCAGGACTAGACATCCTCTCCCCCTGAGGCCAGACAGAATCCACAGGGGAACAGAATCCACAGGCAGGCAACAGAGTCAGGAACAGCCCCCACTCCAGTTGTTGCAGGACCCCCATGCAGACAAGCTGCACTTCTGCTACATATATGTAGGCAGCCCATGTATGCTCTCTGGTTGGTGGTTAAGTCTCTAGGAGCCCGCAAGGGTCCAGGTTAGTTGACTCTGTTGGTCTTTCTGTAGAGTTCGTATCCCCTCCAGGTCCCTCCGTCCTTCCCCCAATTCTTCCACAAGACTCCCCAAGCTCCATCTAAGGCTTGGCTGTAAGTCTCTGCATCTGTTTCAGTCAGCTACTTGATAGAGCCTCTCAGGCACATGTCTGCATGCCTGTACTTCTAATGGAACTTATTTAAAAAAAAAAAAAAAAAAAAAAAAAAGGTCTCCTTCCTATTATCATCCTCTGTAAAACACAGTAAGAACTGGCTCAGGATTGTGGCAAAGACCTATCATCACAGAACTCAGGTGGTAAAGACAGAAAAATTACAAATTCAAGGTCAGACTAGACTACAGAAAATGACCCTGGCAATAGCTTTCCTTCTCGTTCCCGTTACTTCATCATGTCTTTCCTTCATCAATTTGCTGACTTTAAAAAGCTATTTCTATTGCCCTCAGTAGCTTCCCAGATGCAGAAGGTGAGTCCCTATTGCTGAAGACACCTTGAGCTTCAGACACAGGGCCCAGAGGCCCCTGAAATGGAGCTGGCCTGAATGGTCCCTCCCTGAGGACTAGCTTTCACAGTACCAGAAGTCATCATGCAAGCTTCTAAAGGAGGGGGAACCAACAGTTCTTCACAGCTATGACGTCTATGAAACACAGCCATGACAGCACAGCAGGAAAGCTCTAAGGGTGTAGCAGTGACATGCACACTCGGGCTGTAACCAGAAGCTCTTTAATTACGCTAAAGACCTGTTCAACAAAAGGGGAATTATGCCTGCTACTGGAACCTAGATAACTAGTCCGTTCTAGTGAAGGCCTGGGCATTGGAGAAGAACCTACAACCTTTACTAACCTGGCATAATCCCCATTTGTCTTTATATGCACAGGTAAGTGTAGTCTTTACCTGACAATAAGGAATCTTCTCTGTGCTATACATGGAAACCATTAAAGAAAAACAAAATGAATCAAAAAGCAAAGTTGTATAGCCCAGTTCCAATGGATACATCTACAAAAGACTCACACACCCAAGGCTCAGGGAACCTTGCAGAAGAAGGGATGGAAAGATTGGAAGAGCCAAAGGATTAGGGACTTTGCAGTGAGATTGTGTCTCCCAGAAATGTCAGGAGCTACAACCATAAAGTTTCACCAACATGGCTGCCCAAATGTGAGCTGGACAAGGAGAACTCCAATGAACACATGGAAGTGGACATAGAAAAGCCCACAAGGTCTCAGCCCTAAACAAAGGCTCTGTGCGAAAGAAGAGGCAGAAAGACTGTAAGAGTCAGAGGTGGTGGATGCTTCCACAGAAGCAGTGTCTTCAGGACAACAGGATTGATTCACACATGACCTAAGAGACTGACAGCACGGACAGGACATACACAAAGGATTATAGGCAACCAAGAAATGCTGAGAGCAGGAGACAGTGCTTCCCAAGAAAGGATATCCAATACCAAATGGTCAACCCTGAAAATTACATACAAGTAGCTTTATACAGACTGAGCAGGTTATATTTAGGACTATTTATGTATAAACATAAACATATATATGCATGTTAATGACAATCAATAAAAACAGAAGCATGATTTGAAAGAGAGCCAATGAGAAATATAAGAGGGGTCAGAAAGAGAAAGGGGAAGGGAGAACTGTTGTAATTATATTAATCTGTAAAAGGAAGAAAGAGAAAATGCTATTCTTAATATTTTGGTATGTTAAAAATATAAGAACAGCACCTAAAACATGAAAAGTGTTTGTGGTCCTGTTGGAAGAATTCTATATGTGTGTGTGCGTGTGTTTGTATTCATGTACGTTCCCCACTCTACATACTAAACTGTAGCTTGTTTTTTCCCTATTTATTCCCATGAAGGCATCTTTCATAGTCATTATATATACTTTACCACTTGCAATAGGAGAATAGTGATATTCTGAGTGTATTAACATACATACATTTTAACTGAAGAAATAAATTACAAAATATTTGTAATAATAATCACAAAAATTTTAAGCTAAAATATTTTATAAATATAAAGAATAATTATTTGCTGTTAAAATTATTTCCAGGTTTTCAAATCAATACATCTATAAATCATTGATATTATTTGTTAAGAATCAATTTCGGGATTAGAAATTGTGAAGTAAATTTTTGGTGCACATTACTAAACCATCTTCCAGAAAAACTGTGACAATTTACAATCTCATTAATATGTATGAATACTCACTGTGTCAGACAGATTACTCCTTCTCTTCTTTGAGAAAATGATAAATAAAAGAAATGGTATTTCTAGATCATTCCAATTAGTACATTTTTCTTAGCACTGAAACAAAAACTTACTTTGTACATTTGCTGGTCGCTGTTATTTCTTCTTTTGTCAACAGCTAGTTAACAAAAGCAAACAAATAAAAATACTCTTCCTAGTCTGAATTTATATGTTAATTTTTTACTGACTTTTAACGCTTGCTTTATATATTGGGGTTTTTAATTCCCAGGCTGACATTCTGTCTTTCAACCTTGTTTACAGTGTCTTCTATAATAGTATCATTTACATTTAATATGGTTGCTGCACAAATATTTCATGCCATCTAAAATTATTACATTTGTGATTACTTCAAGTTCCAGTCAAGGAGTGACAGGGACAAGATTGAGCTTTCCATCTGAAACAATTTACACACTGGACAAGACTAAGAAAATGATTTTTTGAAAAAAAAATTTAAATCAAACAACAAACTACAATTCCTGAGATACAAAAACACCAGGTGAGACGTGAGACTGGCCATCCTACTGCCTACAGAAGGTATTCAGGCAAGTGCAGTCAAAGAGTTCCTGAGCTGAGGTGATTCAGTTAGGAATCTAAGGACATTAAGATAGTAGAAAAAGGAGGGAGGTGATTGGAGAAGGGATGGAGAGAAGAAGGTTTATGGGACATATGGGGAGGGGGGATCTGGGAAAGGGGAAATCATTTGGAATGTAAACAAAGAATATAGAAAATAAAAATATTAAAAAAAAAAAAAAGAGTTGACTAAGAGGGCTGGAGAGATGGTTCAGCGGTTAAGAGCACTGACTGCTCTTCTGAAGGTCCTGAATTCAATTCCTAGCAACCACATGGTGCCTCAAAACCATCCATAACAAGATCTGACTCCCTCTTCTGGAGTGTCTGAAGTACAGCTACAGTATACTAAGATATAATAAATAAATAAATCCTTTTAAAAAAACAGAGAGAGAGTTGACTGGAAGTAATCAATTTTTGACTAGATTTAAGACCCACTCTGTGAAGTAGAATCCATATTCAATACTGATAAAGTGGCCAAGAATCTAAGACTACACAAGTCATAAGCCCTAGGGAAAACCTCTTACTGTTATTCTTCTAAAGATGCACATGACAACCCATGATCAATGGACTGCTCAACTCTCAATAGAGAACCTTCTTCCAGTGAATGGCAATTAACATAAAGACCCACAACTGGACAAATGGCAGAGTGAGAGACTTTGGAACACTGAGCCCTAAATGGGATGTCTTCGTCAAAATCCTCCCAGACAGGCTCAGGGTGTGTGTGGAAAAGGAGGCAGAAAGACTGTAAGAGCCAGAGGTGGTGGATGCTTCCAAGGAATCAGCCTCTTTCAGACACAACAGCCCATGTGAACTCACAGAGGCTGTGACAACACAAGACCTGTACATGTAAAACCAGACAAAATCCCAGCCTAAGAAGAGGAAGTTGACACAAAATCCCACCCCTTGAGAGAAAACAAGTTTTCTGCAATGAAGTGTCACCGGGTATGCCAAGCATACTTTAGGGCAGGCCCCATGCCCAGGATCAACTACTCAACACAAAATGAATTCCATGGATTTTTCTGTGAACTTTTTGTTTTGTTTTTGTAATTTTGTCCTTTTTTTCTGTTTTATTATTTTAATTTTGGATTGTGTGTGCATGAGTATGTGTATATGTGTATGTGTATGTATATGTATGCAGGAGAAAGACTGACTAAAATACATTGAGTGAGATATATTTAATTAAAAAAAGGGTTAACTGGGTGAGGAAGGCAAGGGTGAGGTATAAGAAGTTACTAAATAAGATCAATACACGTGTATACATATATGAAAAACATAGGAAAGTACATTAACTGATGTGTTAATAAAAACTAAGCCAAGAACAGCAGCATGCTTCTTTAATTCCAGCACTTAGGAGACAGAAGCAGGTTCTCTGTGAATCCAAGGCTAACCTGGCCCATATAATGAGTTCCAGGCCAGCCATGGCTATATAATGAAACTATCTCAAAATAAATGAAATAAAACAATTTCTAAACCCACACAAATAAAATTTTAACTAACAATTTTCCAAGTTAACTAGCCAAAGAATCAGAGAAACAAATTTGCACACACATACACCAAAAAATTCACTCAATTAAGAAAAAATTAACCAGGTCAAGGAAAGAACCATCCAAAAAAAATTAAAGCTAAATACAGCTGACACATACACAGATCTGAAACCAGTTCAGGCTCCCAACAGCCATACCTCACCAGATACTGGGTAAAGGTCCTAAAGTGAATGGGGCAAGTATCCTCAGATTAGTAACTGCTCTGACCCTTCCTAGTCAAGGTGACAAGACTCTACAATCAAATGATTTCCCACTAATCCACACACTGCAGAACAAGCTTCAGGACAGCTTATAGGAAGAAGAAAACACCTAGCAGTCATCAAAGTAAGATTCACCAGGATCTAGTATCTTACCAAAATCATCAGGTGTAAAAGAAAGTGAAAAATTAAATCACACACAGAGAAAAGCTATCAACTGAAGTCAGTCCTGAAACACGTAAACAAATTAACATGATTGTTGACAAGGTTTAGGTAAGTTCCTTCCAAAGGAACAAGGGTTAAGGACATAGTTGTCAGCCTATAGTTCTACTGGGAGGTGGTAGATCCCCTATGGGGTGAGGACTACTGGGAGGATGTTAGTGACTGGAGGCAGGTACTTGATGGTAGCTACCATATGTACCCATCAATGTATTTGAAGATTTTCTTGATTTAAAATACTTTATTTGTTCTGTACTATAAATCTCTCTCTCCCTCTCCCTGTAACCCTCTTCCTCTCTCTAAGCCCCTCCCTCTTTTCCTGGCTACCTTGAGACAACTAGCTTCCTCAGGGAAACTGAAACATAGTTTTCCCTCAGGAAAACTGAAACATAGTTTTCCCTCTAGCTACCAGTCCAAGTTCAGTGACCAAAGATGAGTTTAGAGAAGGGCCAGGAAATTAAAGATGGAGCACTATTTCCAGATGCGACATATTTTTATTCACTCTATTCTGACAAGAACATGAGCCCTGGTCTCAAGGACATTTTATACTAAATCATACAAAAGTGGATTCTTACCAGAATTAGTTATATAAAAGTTATATAGCAGTCATATATGAGTATTGCTTACTCACAGTTCCCCAGACATCAGCCTTCTTAACTAAGTCATTTGAGAGAATCACATCAGGTGCCATGTTGTCTAGACCTTCAATTTGCCCAAAGGCTTTTATTACCTATACTAGTCCAAGGCAATGAGGCCAAGAGATCCTAGAACGAGGGCCCTGAAACTAAGAGCCAAAATAAATCTTTCCCCTTAATTTACAAAAGCAGGTGATAACCAGATGTGTTGGCACATGCCTATAATCATGTATTCTTGGTAGGTAGAGGAAGGATAAAGAGTCCAATGCCATCCTCAGCTACACAATGAATATGAGGTCAGCTTGAGATACAAAAGATCTAATTTCAAAAAAAAAGCAAAAGACCATCTGGTAGACCTGACTCACACAAGATCTAGCCAGAGGGCTGGAGGAAAAGCTGAACATGCTAAGAGGAAACATTGAAGACAGATGATAAACAGACAGATGTAGATATATTCATGCAAACATAAATCCATAAATACATAGATGATAGTTCCATATATATGAGAGATAAGATAGATGACAGAGTTACGATAGACAATGATGGATAAGTATATATTGATAGATAAAACATAGATGGTAGATAGGTAGATAAAGATCAAATGATAGATAATAGGTAAGATAGATAATAATATAGATTGATAGATAATACTTGACAAGATGGTTGATTTATTGATGAACAGATAGATAGGATAGAATAGATTGATAGATAATACATAGATAAGATAGATGATAGATACATAGATATATAGGTAGACACATGATAGATAGACAGAAAGAAGAAATGATACATATATGCATACATACATACATATATGATATGGACTTTTTCAAACATCTCAGTAAAGCTTCTACATATAAAAATGCTGAAAAGGATTAAGAAAAAAACAGGCATTAAAAAAAAAAATCTAGTGAGGCGGCGGCGGCGGTGGTGGCAGTACAGCAGTGGCTGGTCCAGCTGAAGGGCCATCAGCAGTGGAACCAAGGCGACACAGGGTCCAGTTAGGCCCTGCGCCCACGACCATGACCTTCACTGACCAGCCGGGCTGCAAACAGCTGCAGTTTTGCGGCGCCTTTCGCTGGACGGAAGCCACTTCAGAACTCGGCCTCTCCATCTTGATTTCGAAATCCAGTGACATCGGACAGTCTGAGATCAGCCTGGGCGGCAGCACCACATCGCCAGGTCCGGGCGGCCAGATGGGAGAAGTCAGTGTGCTCCAGTGAATCCAGCGGGCCCCAGCGGGAGCCTTCAGGTGCCTGCTTCGGGATCTGAACAGCCTGGGCAGCAGCACCCTGTCTACAGGCAGTGCAGGGGGTAAGCTGTGCACCAGAGGCCAACTGGGAAGGGGCAGCTTGCACTCGTGAGTCCAGCACTGACAAGACCAAGTAACACCAGTGAGAACTAGATGGCAAAAGGCAGACGCAGGAACGTCACTAACAGAAATCAAGGCAATATGGCAACATCTGAACCCAATTCTCCTCTACCAGCATGTCCTGGATACCCCAACATACCAGTAAAACAAGATTTGGATTTAAAATCACTGGTCATGATGCTGGTACAGGAACACATGAAGGACATACTTAAAGAAATTCAGGAGAAAATGGATCAAAAGTTAGAAGCCCTTGCAAGGGAAACACAAAAATCATTGAAAGAAATCCAGGAGAATACAAAAGCCAACAATGAGGAAACACACACACACAAAAAAAAAAAACTTAAAGAATACAGGAGAACTTTGGTCAACAGGCTGAGGTCATGAAAGAGGAAACACAAAAATCTCTTAAAGAATTACAGGAAAGCACAAACAAGCAAGTGAAGGACCTAAGCAAAACCATCCAGGATCTAAAATCAGAAGTAGAAACAACTAAGAAAACTCAAAGGGAGACAACTTTGGAGATAGAAAGCCTTGGGAAGAAATCAGGGGACAGAGATGCAAATATCAACAACAGAATACAAGAGATAGAAGAAAGAATCTCAGATGCTGAAGATTCCATAGAAACCATGGACTCAACAGTTAAAGAAAATGCAAAATACAAAAAGCTTGTAACCCAAAATATCCAGGAAATCCAGGACACAATGAGAAGACCAAACCTAAGGATTATAGGCATAGATGAGAGTGAAGATTTACAACTTAAAGGGCCAGCAAATATTTTCAATAAAATTATGGAAGAAAACTTCCCTAACCTAAAGAGAGAGATGCCCATGAATATACAAGAAGCCTACAGAACTCCAAACAGACTGGACCAGAACAGAAATACTTCCCGTCACATAATAATCAAAACACCAAATGTTCTAAACAAAGAAAGAATATTAAAGGCAGTAAGAGAAAAAGGCCAAGTAACATATAAAGGAAGACCTATCAGAATCACAGCAGACTTTTCACCTGAGACTATGAAGGCTAGAAGGTCCTGGGCAGATCTCATGCAGACTCTAAGAGAACACAAATGCCAACCAAAACTACTATATCCAGCAAAACTCTCAATCACCATAGATGGAGAAACTAAGATATTTCATGACAAAACCAAGTTTACCCAATATCTATCCACAAACCCAGCCCTACAAAGGATAATAGGAGGACAACACCAATACAAGGAGGGAAACTTCACCCTGGAAAAAGCAAGATAGTAACCTTTCATCAAACCCAAAAGAAGTTAAGCAATCAAATTTAAAAAATAACGTCAAAAATGATAGGAAGTAACAATCACTATTCCTTAATATCTCTTAACATCAATGGACTTAATGCCCCAATAAAAAGACACAGACTAACTGACTGGATACATAAACAGGACCCTACATTTTGCTGCTTACAGGAAACACACCTCAGGGTCAAAGACAAACACTACCTTAGAGTAAAAGGCTGGAAGACAATTTTACAAGCAAATGGTCTCAGGAAACAAGCTGGAGTAGCCATTTTAATATCAGATAAAATTGACTTTCAACCCAAAGTCATCAAAAGAGACTCTGAGGGACACTTCTTGCTGGTCAAAGGAAAAATACAAGAGAAGAACTCTCAATCCTGAACATCTATGCTCCAAATGCACAGGCACCCTCTTTCGTAAAAGAAACTTTATTAAAGCTCAAAGCACACATTGCACCTAACACAATAATTGTGGGTGACTTCAACACTGCACTTTCCTCAGTGGACCGATCAGGAAAACAGAAACTAAACAGGGACACAATGAAACTAATTGAAGCTTTGGACCAATTAGATTTAACAGATATATATAGAACATTCTATCCTAAAACAAAAGAATATACCTTTTTCTCAGCACCTCATGGTACCTTCTCCAAAATCGACCATATAATTGGTCACAAGACAGACCTCAACAAATATAAGAAGATCGAACTAATCCCATGCCTCCTATCTGATCACTATGGAGTAAAAGTGGTCTTCAATAGCAACAGAAACAACAGAAAACCCACATACACGTGGAAACTGAACAATACTCTACTCAATGATACCTTGGTCAAGGAAGAAATAAAGAAAGAAATTAAAGACTTTTTAGAACACAATGAAAATGAAAACACAACATACCCAAATCTATGGGACACAATGAAAGCAGTGCTAAGAGGAAAACTCATAGCCCTGAGTGCCTCCAAAAAGAAAATGGACAGAGCATACATTACCAGCTTAATGACACACCTGAAAGCCCTGGAACAAAAAGAAACTATTTCACCCAGGAGGAGTAGAAGGCAGGAAATCATCAAACTCAGGGCTGAAATCAATCAAGTAGAAACAAAGAGAACCATACAAAAAAATCAACAAAACCAGGAGCTGGTTCTTTGAGAAAATCAACAAGATAGATAAACCCTTAGCCAGACTGACCAAAGGGCACAGAGAAAGTATCCAAATTAACAAACTTAGAAATGAAAAGGGAGATATAACAACGGAAACTGAGGAAATCCAAAAAATCATCAGATCCTACTACAAGAGACTGTACTCAACACAACTGGAGAATCTGGAGGAAATGGACAATTTCCTTGACAGATACCAAATACCAAAATTAAATCAGGACCAACTCGACCATCTAAACAGTCCCATAATGCCTAAAGAAATAGAAGGAGTCATAGAAAGTCTTCCAACCAAAAAAAGCACAGGACCAGATGGTTTCAGTGCAGAATTCTATCAGACCTTCAAAGAAGAGTTAACACCAATACTCCTCAAACTATTCCACAAAATAGAAACAGAAGGAACACTACCCAGTTCCTTCTACGAAGCCACAATTACGCTGATACCAAAGCCACACAAAGATCCAACAAAGAAAGAGAACTTCAGACCAATTTCCCTTATGAACATCGATGCAAAAATACTCAATAAAATTCTTGCCAACCGAATCCAAGAACACATCAAAACGATCATCCACCATGATCAAGTAGGCTTTATCCCGGGAATGCAGGGTTGATTCAATATATGGAAATCCATCAATACAATCCACTACATAAACAAACTCAAAGAACAAAACTACATGGTCATTTCATTGGATGCTGAAAAAGCATTTGACAAAATTCAGCATCCTTTCATGCTTAAAGTCTTGGAGAGAACAGGAATTCAAGGCCCATACCTAAACATAGTAAAAGCAATATACAGCAAACCGGTAGCCAGCATCAAACTAAATGGAGAGAAACTTGAGGCAATCCCACTGAAATCAGGGACCAGAAAAGGCTGCCCCCTTTCTCTTTATCTTTTCAATATTGTACTTGAGGTACTAGCTCTGGCAGTTTGACAACATAAGGAGGTCAAAGGGATACAAATTGGAAAGGAAGAAGTCAAACTATCATTATTTGCAGACGACATGATCGTCTACCTAAGTGACCCAAAAAACTCCACTAGAGAGCTCCTACAGCTGATAAACAACTTCAGCAAAGTGGCAGGTTATAAAATCAACTCAAGCAAATCAGTGGCCTTCCTATACTCAAAGGATAAGCAGGCTGAGAAAGAAATTAGGGAAATGACCCCCTTCACAATAGCCACAAACAGTATAAAGTATCTTGGGGTGACTCTTACCAAACATGTGAAAGATCTGTATGACAAGAACTTCAAGACTCTGAAGAAGGAAATGGAAGAAGACCTCAAAAAATGGGAAAACCTCCCATGCTCATGGATCGGTAGAATCAATATAGTTAAAATGGCCATTTTGCCAAAAGCAATATACAGATTCAATGCAATACCCATCAAAATCCCAACTCAATTCTTCACAGAGTTAGAAAGAGCAATTATCAAATTCATCTGGAACAACAAAAAACCCAGGAGAGCTAAAACTATTCTCAGCAACAAAAGAAAATCTGGGGGAATCAGTATCCCTGACGCCAAGCAATACTACAGAGCAATAGTGTTAAAAACTGCATGGTATTGGTACAGTGACAGGCAGGAGGATCAATGGAACAGGATTGAAGATTCAGAAATGAAACCACACACCTATGGCCACTTGATCCTCGACAAAGAGGCTGAAAACATCCAATGGAAAAAAGATAGCCTTTTCAACAAATGGTGCTGGTTCAACTGGAGGTCAGCATGCAGAAGAATGCGAATTGATCCATCCTTGTCTCCTTGTACTAAGCTCAAATCCAAATGGATCAAGGACCTCCACATAAAGCCAGACACTCTGAAGCTAATAGAAAAGAAACTGGGGAAGACCCTTGAGGACATCGGTACAGGGAGAAAGTTTCTGAACAGAACACCAATAGCGTATGCTCTAAGAGCAAGAATTCACAAATGGGACCTCATAAAATTACAAAGTTTCTGTAAGGCAAAGGACACCATCAAGAGGACAAATCGGCAACCAACAAATTGGGAAAAGATCTTCCCAAATCCTACATCAGATAGAGGGCTAATATCCAATATATATAAAGAACTCAAAAAGTTAGACTCCAGAAAACTGAACAACCCTATTAAAAAATGGGGTACAGAGTTAAACAAGGAATTCTCACCTGAAGAACTTTGGATGGCGGAGAAGCATCTTAAAAAATGCTCAACTTCATTAATCATTAGGGAAATGCAAATCAAAACAACCCTAAGATTTCATCTTACACCAGTCAGAATGGCTAAGATTAAAAATTCAGGAGACAGCAGGTGTTGGAGAGGGTGTGGAGAAAGAGGAATACTCCTCCACTGCTGGTGGAGTTGCAAATTGGTACAACCACTCTGGAAATCAGTCTGGCGGTTCCTCCGAAAACTGGGCACTTCACTTCCAAAAGATCCTGCTATACCACTCCTGGGCATATACCCAGAGGATTCCCCACCATGTAATAAGGATACATGCTCTACTATGTTCATAGCAGCCCTATTTATAATTGCCAGATGCTGGAAAGAACCCAGGTATCCCTCAACAGAAGAGTGGATGCAAAAAATGTGGTATATCTACACAATGGAGTACTATTCAGCCATTAGAAACAATGAATTCATGAAATTCTTAGACAAATGGATGGAGCTAGAGAACATCATACTAAGTGAGGTAACCCAGACTCAAAAGGTGAATCATGGTATGCACTCACTAATAAGTGGTTATTAACCTAGAAAACTGGAATACCCAAAACATAATCCACATACCAAATGAGGTACAAGAAGAAAGGAGGAGTGGCCCCTGGTTCTGGAAAGACTCAGTGAAACAGTATTCGGCAAAACCAGAACGGGGAAGTAGGAAGGGGTGGGTGGGAGGACAGGGGAAGAGAAGGGGACTTACGGGACTTTCGGGGAGTCGGGGGCTAGAAAAGGGGAAATCATTTGAAATGTAAATAAATTATATCGAATAAAAAAATCTAGTGAACTTGATGATATAACAATAGAAACTACTAAAATATGAGCAATAAGAGACAAAGTGAAAATACTAGGCCGAAGTCAAAAAGCTGCCAGGCACCTTCAAGCAGTCTAATATGCCTGCAGTTGAAGTACCCAAGTGAGAAGAATGGGGAAGATGGGCGTTTTTAAAATTATAGCTTCCCATGTTTAAGAACCTCAGTAAACAGGAAGAACATTAGTAAGACTACACCAAGACACATCCCAATCCTAAGTCTTAACTTCACCCAGAAAGTTATTGCACATCACTGAATTAGGACAGTGCTACCATGGTGGCAACATTAGAAACAAAGACCTCTGAGTGATGTGTATTTGGATGTTAGATTTCCCATAGAGAGAATGGTTTCCACGAAGGATGCCTTACCATATCATTTGCAATGCTCCTGCAGTGCTGGTGCTCCTTATGTGGTGGACTCTGTTTACTCATTGCTTTATATCTGGGTAATCTCGAAACTTATTTGGACCAATGGAATGTGTAAGAGCCTTGTCCACCCCTGAGCCCCCACAGCTTCTGCCTTCAGTCTCTCAGAACTAGGTAGGTGCACATAAGGAAGCTGGGGCTAGACAGATAACATAAAGAGGCCGCTGAGAGGAAGAGGTCATGGTCTCTTAGTCCCCTCAGCTCTGCACAACCTATCAGATAAACGATATTGAAGGGAGTCAAGAAGAGATCAAACAAGGACCTGCTCACCAAGACTCTGGACTCCTGAGAAATAATGAATGAGCGTTGTTTTAAAGCATTATGTTTGGGGAAGGTTTACTATTCACTAATAGCTCACAGAAACATGTTTTCTGATTATCAGTATCATGATTAGAAAGTCTTTATTGTGACATATTATAAAAATATAAAATACATTTTCATTTAGGTCCTGCATACTTTAGTTATGTATATTCAGATGGTGGATTTCCCTTGGCATGTGATAGAAACATGTTATATGGAAACTTCTGGTTTCTTTGGAAAGTCAGTTCTATCAAATGATGTTTAGCTGGGGCACACAGGTAAAAGGATGTCTTGCTAAAGCAAACATATGAAAGGACACATGATGTTAAGAAGGAATATAAATATAACCCAACAGACAGTGGACAACACTGGATGATACTGGTACGCCTTGCCATTCCTTACTGGTCACTATTTAATGGGACTTCATAGAATGAAAGGCATCTAAAATTTTCTGGTGGTATTCTGGCTGCTTTCTGCTGCTTCTGCAGACTTGGGCTGATTGGCGGAATGAAGTGGAAGTTTCCAGATATGTTGATGGTACATACTCATGTAGAGTTTTGCTAAGACAGACTAACGTGTTTTGCTGAGGCAAGACCCACGGGAGGACACTTGATGTTTGGAGGGAGTATAAATAGGGCTCAGCTGACAGAGACAGAGGCTTGCATAGCTCACTTTGCAGTGTTTTGTGGTCTGGCATCTTTGTTGACATTCCCTTTGTTGAGAGAGGCATGGCAGAGAACTTCTGGCATCCCTGCTGGTTCTGGTTGCTCTTGCTGACTGGTGCAGATTCTGCGGAGGCCTGGCTGTTTCTGCTAGCTCATGCTATTGCTGCTGATTTGTGCTTGCTATCCTGATACTACGGAACTGAACTGCTGGTATCCTGACAACTCAGATTGGATTTGCTCCAAAGGACTACTTCTAAACAGGTCCACTTCCCCTGTATCCTAATAACCTTTCTTGTCCACTACCTCTGGTGGTCAGTGGGCTAGAAGGGAAGTTAAACCATTTAAGGACCCTTATAAAAAGTAGGTTTTGAAAAATCTAAGCTTACAAACACTACATCTAATCTTATTTTCCTAATTGTTGTTCTAATAGTATGTAATGAATAGCTTGACTTTTCCATATTGTTTCTACAGTACATTTTCTTTTAATTTCACATAATATATTTTGGTCATACTTCTTTCCTCTCCTCTAATTTCTGGCAGGCCCTCCCCACTACTTCAATGAGTTCAGAACAATATTTAAACTCACCTTCCATGGTTCAATATATGGAAATCCATCAATGCAATCCACTACATGAACAAACTCAAAGAAAAAGAAACCACACGGTCATTTCATTAGATGCTGAAGAAGCATTTGATAAAATTCAGCATCCTTTCATGCTAAAAGTCTTGAAAAGAACAGGAATTCAAGGCCCATACCTAAACACAGTAAAAGCAATATACAGCAAACGGTAGCCAACATCAAACTAAATGGAGAGAAACTTGAAGCAATCCCACTAAAATCAGGGACTAGACAAGGCTGTCCTCTCTCTCCATATCTTTTCAATATAGTACCTGAAGTTCTAGCTAGTGCAATTAGACAACATAAGGAGGTCAAAGGGATACAAATTGGAAAGGAAGAAGTCAAATTATCACTATTTGCAGATGATATGATAGTATACTTAAGCGACCCAAAAAAACTCCAACAGAGAACTCCTACAGCTGACAACTTCAGCAAAGTGGCTGGTTATAAAATCAACTCAAACAAATCAGTAGCCTTCCTATTCAAAGGATAAACAGGCTGAGAAAGAAATTAGGGAAATGACACCCTTCACAATAGTCACAAACAATATAAAGTATCTTGGTGTGACTCTAAGCAAACAAGTAAAAGATCTGTATGACAAGAACTTCAGGTCTCTGAAGAAGGAAATCAAAGAAGACTTCAGAAAATGGAAAAATCTTCCATGTTCGTGGATTGGCAGGATTAATATAGTAAAAATGGCTATCTTGCCAAAGATATCCATTATCAAAATCTCAACTCAGTTCTTCATTGAGTTAGAAAGAGCAATTCTCAAATTCATCTGGAATAACAAAAAACCCAGACTCAATGAAACAGTATTCGGCAAAACCAGAACAGGGAAATGGGAAGGGGTGGGTGGGAGGACAGGGGAAGAGAAGGGGGCTTACGGGACTTTCGGGGAGTGGGGGGGCTAGAAAAGGGAAATCATTTGAAATGTAAATAAATTATATCGAATAAAAAAAATGATCATCCAAAAAAAAAAAAAAAAAAACCCAGGATAGCTAAAAACTATTTTCAAAAGCAAAAGAAGTTCCAGGGGAATTAGTATCCCAGACCTCAAGCAGTACTACAGAGCAAGTGTTAAAACCTGCATGGTATTGGTACAGTGTCAGGCAGGTAGATCAATGGAATAGGATTGAAGACCCAGAAATGAACCCATATACCTATGGTTACTTGATCTTTGACAAAGGAGCTGAAACCATCCAATGGAAAAAAGATAGCCTTTTCAAGAAATGGTGCTGGTTCAAATGGAGGTCAACATGCAGAAGAATGTGAATTGATCCATTCTTATCTCCTTGTACTAAGCTCAACTCCAAATGGATCAAGGACCTCCACATAAAACTAGACATACTAAAACTAATAGAAAAGAAACTGGGGAAGACCCTTGAGGACATGGGTGCAGGGGAAAAGTTCTTGAACAGAACACCAATAGCTTATGCTCTAAGATCAAGAATTGACAAATAGGACCTCATAAAATTACAAAGTTTCTGTAAGGCAAAGACACTGTCAAAAGAACAAAAACGGCAACCAACAAATTGGGAAAAGATCTTCACCAACCCTACATCCAACAGATGGCTAATATCCAAGATATGCAAAGAACTCAAGAAGTTAGACTCCAGAGAGCCAAATAACCCTATTAAAAAATGGGGTACACAGCTAAACAAAAACTTTTAACCTGAAGAACTTTGAATGGCTGAGAAGCACCTTAAGAAATGTTCAGCATCATTATTAATTAGGGAAATGCAAATCAAAACAACCCTGAGATTTCACCTCACAACAGTTAGAATGGCTAAGATTAAAAACTCAGGAGACAGCAGGTGTTGGTGAGGATGTGGAGAAAGAGGAACACTCCTCCACTGCTGGTAGGAATGCAAGTTGGTACAACCACTCTGGAAATCAGTCTGGAGGTTCCTCAGAAAACTGGACATAACACTTCCAGAGGACCCTGCTATACCACTCCTGGGCATAGACCCAGAGGATTCTCCAGCATGCAATAAGGATGCATGCTCCACTATGTTCATAGCAGCCTTATTTATAATAGCCAGAAGCTAGAAAGAAACCAGATGTCCGTCAATGAAAGAATGGATACAGAAAATGTTGTATATTTACACAATGGAATACTGCTCAGCAATTAAAAACAATGAATTCATGAAATTCTTAGGCAAATGGTTGGATCTGGAAAATATCCTAAGTGAGGTAACCCAGTCACAAAAGAACACTCATGGAATTCAGACACTGATAAGTGGAAATTAGCCCAGAAGCTCTGAATACCCAAGACACAATTCACATATCAAATGATGCCCAAGAAGAAGGAAGGAGAGGGCCCTGGTCCTGGAAAGGCTTGATGCAACATTGTAGGGGATTACCAGGACAGAGAAGTGGGAAGGGGTTGATTGGAGAAAGGGTGGAGGGAAGAGGGTTTAAGGAATTTATGGGGAGGGGGGAAACCAGGAAAGGGAAAATCATTTAGAATGTAAACAAAGAATATAGAAAAAAAAAACAATTAGAAGAGGAAGTAACGCAGTGTCTTTTTGTATAAAGAGAAGAGTTTTTAAAAATATGAGTTCATGTCTTATATTTTACTGATAAAAAAATATAAAATAATTGAAAATGTAGGTAAATGTATTCATTTAAAAAAAAGACAAAAATAAACTCACCTTCCTAGAATCTATGAAACGAAATTAGTAATGTTCCTATTTTTAAAATCCATATTTTCATTATAAGTTTGCACATACATTTTTACATATTTCTTTTCTACATTTCAAGAAGAAAATCAAAAACATGTGTTTTCTAACATTTTGACATGGAAACAGTCTTACTCAGAAAACTTTTCAGTCCTGTCTTCACTGTAATATAATTTTACTGGTACTAATTAACCTTGGTCTTGCAATGGGAAACTCAAGCTTCCCAACCATTATTAAGCAATGACCCTGAGCCATTGGCTTCTCCACTCAAAATGCTTCATGAGACGTCTTCACTGAAGTCTACTCCTAGGACACAAAACTCAAGTCACTTTTTCCTTTTTCAAAAAATATGGGAAAAAAAAATAGATCTCATTAAAATTCAGGTAGGATTTGTCAACTGCAGGTTTTCTGGGAGCTTCTCAGCCCCACAGTATGAACTCTCGGGGAAGACCTTCCATGGAAATGATAGTAATAGCAACTGATTTTTATTTTTCCCAAATTTAGTGGGGATAGTGAGTCTTTCCATGTCTTTAAGCATCAGGATGGTGCTATGGGGCTGAGGACAGCTCAGAGGCAGACCAGTTACTGGATGGGATAAGTCACAAACTCAGTCCCCAGCAACAAGACAGTAATGGTGCCATGGTAATCTTGGTTGTTAGTTTCTGTTATCAAATGGTAAAAATTCTGTACTCTTCTTTTAGTTTATATCTTAAATAGGTATAGTGCTTTGCCAAACATTCTTTCTGAATGACAACTTTGACTGCCTGATTTTCCTCACCATGTTAATATGGTATATGGCTCCAATTCATGTTTTAAAGGGGAATCGGCCTTCATCCATGGTAAGTACATACATACATACATACATACATACATACATACATGCATGCATATATATTTAAATTACTTATTTTATTTTTTATGTGAATGAGTGCTTTTCCTGTATGTGTAATGTGCACCACATGTAAACCTGATGCCCTCAGTGGTAAGAAGAGGTGGTCAGATCCCTTAAAACCAACATTATATACATGTGAGCCACCACATAGGTGCTGGAAATGAAACTCAGGTCATCTGCAGAAGCAACGAATAATCTAAAGCACTGAGACATCTTCAGCCCAGGTCCTTTTTCTACCAACTACCTCTATTTGCCAGTGCATGCACAGGAATTTTGTGGCTCTATTCACAAAGGTGACACAGGTCTATAGTTCTCTTGTTAACTGGTTTCTTTTGGTTTTGTAATCAGTACAATACTAGAATAAAATGAACTAGAAAGTATCCCCATTTTATCTAGTTTCTGACAAAAACTGGACAGATTTGCCCAGGTACCCCTTCCATGTGTGGCAGGTTCTCCGCGCACACCAGCTGTCCCCACACTGCCGAAGAGACCCAGGTGTTTCAGGGAGCTTTGTTCTGAGCACTTATAAGGAAAAACAGATAATAACTCCACATATACATATAAAGACATAAAACCATTATATCCATGTTAATCACGGCACTATTTACAATAGACAACTTATAGGCTCCAATGTGCCTATTGGTGAATAAACAGATAAAGAAAATGTTACACACATGCATGAATGCACGCATGCACGCACACACGCACGCACCAGACACACCCACATTGGAATGTTATTCAGCCATTAAAATGAGAAAATGCACGTCACTGCAGGAAAATATACCGAACTTGTGATAGCCACGTTAAGCAATAAGCTAGACTCAGAAGGACAAAGACCCCGTGTGTTCCCTCATGACGAATTCAGATTTTAGACAGAGACATCACTGTTAAAGGCTCAGGACGAGTAAAGGGGCCAACAGGACTGAGAGGGGGACAAAGGGAAGGATGATGATGTGATCAAGGCCTACTATAGCTCTGCATGGAAGTAGCATGGCGAAACTCATTATCTCACATAATTAAAAGTAGTAATAAAGATTAAGAAAACAGCCATAATTTCCCAAATTTTCAAAAATTTTGACAATGATCACATCAGGTAAGAATTCATCGACTAGGGAAGCAAACTCCTCACCAAGAAGAGCTGAGGTAAAGCCACAGTCCATGCTTCCCTGGGGAGTTCTCATGACCTAGATAACCTCTCGTAGCAGCTCAGCTCACCCCATTTGATAACGACACAGATCTCATCAGTACAACCTCATTCTCCTCCTTGTGGCTTTTTATTTTTCTTTGTCCTTGATACTTCATTCCCAAGCAAAATTACATGACTTAATTTTTAAAACACTTTTGAATTAAAGCAGAGGTCAAGTCCGAGCATTTGGAGGAGTGACTGTATATTGTGCCAGCTGCTGCTCTGATGACTCCTACAGCCAGTCAGTGACCGAGGCACGCCACTCTTTCTTTAATCCAAGGTCTTAAGACTAGGTACGAGAGGCACCTACATAAAGCCCCTGAGGTTCCTGGGGAGTCATAAGGATCCCATTTGCTGCTATTTGGTCTCTTGAGAAATGGATGAGGATGAAGGCTATCAGCTAAGAGACCAACTGTGTCCTGAAAATAGCATGTGGTGGAAGCCAAGAATAGCCTCGTGAAGAGGAAAGAAAAGATGAGGAGAGAGATGGGAAAGGGAGATGGGGAGAGGGAGATGGAGGAGAGAGAGAGATAGGAAGAGGGAGAGGAAGATGGTGAGGGGGAAAGGGAGAGATAGGGAGATGGGGAGGGGGAGATGGAGACAGGGAGAGGGAGATTGGGATGGGGAGAGGGAGAGGGAGGTGGTGAGGGGGAAAAGGGAGAGATAGGGAGATGGGGAGGGGGAGATGGAGACAGGGAGAGGGAGATTGGGATGGGGAGGAGGGAGAGGGAGGTGGTGAGGGGGAAAAGGGAGAGATAGGGAGATGGGGAGGGGGCGAGGGAGATGGGGTCCAGGAGAGATGGGGAGAGGAGGAGGGAGATGTAAAGAGGGAGATGGGGAGAAGGAGATAGGGAGAGGAAGATAGAGAAAGGGAAAAGGGAAAAGAAGAGAGGGAGATGGGGAGAGAGAGAGATGGGGAGAGGAAATGGGGCAAGAGTCACACATACACAAGAGAGGAGGGGAGGGAAGAGGGGAGAAAGACAGAGATAGACACCAGGTCTAGCCCCACCTAGCTCAGTAATCTCAATGGAGGTTTATCAAACACTCAAGTGATGTGGAACATCAATTAAACAGCTTAATTGAGGCTTACACAGAACCTGGTGGCAGGCTGTTGTCTAACGCTACTAAAGTTTTCAGTTGTTTTGCTGTTGTTATTGTTTGTAGCAATATGTAATAAAATACATACTTAAAATCCAATCATCCTGCCACAAATGAAACACAACTAAACTAAACAAATGGTTTTTATTCTAGTCATATCCCTAAAGCTATTATTTATTTCATCTATGGTTGCTGTTTTTTATGGTGTTTATTTTGTTGATTTTATTGCCATTTAGTTTGATTCCATTATTTTATGTCATAAACTATAATCACATTATTAGTAACAATAACCAGAAAACAATTTTTCTTTGTAGAATCCACTCAATTATTACTGAAATATGTGGTTTTCTAAAAAAAAAATTTGAAAATAAGGATAATATCTTGATTCTTTTTCTCTATACTAATTAGTAATAGAACTTATTTAATAAAGGTTGAGTAATGAATTGGGAAGTAATGGGAAAGGAACATTTGGCGAAAATTCAATCAAACAATTTCATGGAATCCACCACTGACCCAGTTAAGAATTCTTAAAGTACAAGAAGACTTTTGTCTGACATCTATTGTTTGTCTGTTTAGAATCTGAAGCTTTTATTCTAATTCAATATTATCCATTCTAGTCCATCATTTCTCCATAATAAATGTTATAATTAACTAACAATCAATTCAGAAACAAAAACAAAGTAACAATATTTCAAATGCATTTCTAAAGACCTAATAGGAAATAATTAGTAATAAATGTAATAGATTTTAATATAGCTTTTGAAAAAATATAATAACTTTCTAAAAGTCTTTTCATACTATTCACGATTTTTGCAAGTCCTCAAGTTTAAGAGAGCAACATTTTTTTAAAAAGCACAATGGGCGCTTACTAGAATGCTAATTTGTATATACACCACTGATGCAATGTTTAACTGTGAACTTAGTTATATCTGTTTAACTTCCAAAGCCAGCTTCTAAGGACAGCCTGGTACCGCCCCCTGGGATGGAAAAATGTCTATCACTCAGGTGCTTACTCCACTGGCTCCCAATGTACCCTCCGTTTCATAAAAGGATGTGATTTCTATCTAACCTCTTATTACTTTTGATAAAGAACACTAAGCATATTTCCAGAATCTATAGGAGAACACTTTATGTTTATTTAAATATATCTATATTAGTGTACATATATACAAATATATATGATTTAAATGACGTTACATCACTTGGTGTGATAATGCTTTCCTAACAGCCATTAGACTCACAAAAACTCCATGGCCAGGTATGGAAAACCTCACTTCAAGTTGTTGGTCATGAGAGTCCAAGAGACCCCAGAAAACAATCCAGGCCATCGCCATTAGAGCTGGAAAACAGATGGGAAGCCTTCAACCAGAAGATACTTTCTCAGAATCCAAACATACTACAGAGTCTGCCAAAGGATAAAGGCAACCATTAGTCCTGCCTAGCTGTGAGACATCAACCACAATCATGGAGTAGGTGTCCCCACTGGTGGATAGCCCCAAGGCAGCAACAGTGGCTCTATAGCTTGGTGGTAACCTGACTAGTACTTATGACCCACTCAATAGGAGAAAATTCTTGCCTGGTACGGTAAACCTAGTCAACTGGTGAGGCCACAGACCCTAGAGAAGAACCCACTACTGCCATTTTCCTAAACAAGTATAATTTCTAACTTCATCCTAAAAGTTATCCTTATACCTTTAGGCAAGTATATCTCTCACCCTCATCAATCTTCCTTTGTAACAGAGGGAGACTATCACAGAAATCTACAACTGGTCAAAATGCAGAGAAGAGCTAGCTGACTGTGGAGTGCAGAGCCCCACCTGATGCATCTATACCTAAGGCTCCAGGGCTGTCTCATAAGAAGGGACAGTGAGTTTGTAGGACCAGAATAACTGTATCTCCTATGACAGGGAAGCTGCAGTTACCTGCACTCGTCCAACACAATGACAATGTGGACATACTAATGTGGGTATGAGAACTCTCACAAGCCCCACCTCTCAATAAAAAGCTATGGGCAGTTAATAGCTTGGAGAGGGAGGGTCAGTCTTCCCCAGGGACAAGCTTCCTGGGAGGCTCCCCAATCCAAAGGGGCAGCTCTAAACACACGCACTCACACATGCTACCTGGACCCAGCAGGCTGGATTTAAAGACGCACTACACAAGAGAGGTGGAAGTGATTACCAAAAAATATATAATTAAAATAACTAAGAACGAAGGAATGAGCAGTGTACAATGGCACAGCCCTATAACCCCAGCCCGCAGGGGTAAAGGTACAAACTCAAGGCCATCCACTATCACATTGAAGCTAGCCTATGCTAACCCTGTCTCAAAAAAAAAAAAAAAAATTAACAGGGCTGGAGAGATGGTTAAAGAACTTTCTGAACAGCAAGGTGAACCTGATCTCCAGAGCCTGCAGACACACCTGGTAAATACGGCAGTGAGCCTGCAATTCCAGCCACTAAGGCAGGCAGAACAGGAGTCCAGAGCACACGGTCTCGTAAGACTAGATGTATAAGCAAGCTCTGGGTAGCTCTGAGAGACCTTACCTCAAAGAATCATGGGAAGAGCAATTCTGGGAAGGTAACAATACTAATCTAGAAAGTGCATGCACATCCGTGAGACCATGCATTGATGCAAATACCCTCCATGCACACATGAAAAGGAAAAAAAGTAAAAGTGAAATTATTACTACTAATAAAAATTTACTTTCACCTTGATGTATTTATAGTATACTTCTAAAAGACAAAATAATTTATAAAATTCTCAGCCACACAATATACAATAAATATGATTTAAAATAAATTGAGCATTTTTAGGACCTCTCAATAGGTTTTCAAAATGAAACTGCTCATGAAACCTGATGTTAATAAAGGAACTGAAAGAAAAGGACAAGAGAGCACGTTGAGGCTGCTTACGTCCGTAGGTACTGAGCTGCGTCAGGTCCAGCCAGTGAGGACAGGTGTCTGCTGTGGCTGAACCACACCCCTCCCACTCTCCCTGCTTCAGGACTGTTCACGTGGTGCTTTAATGAATTCCACGCAGCACGGATAGCCATAAAGCACCATGGTAAAGAGGCCTAGGAAAAGTCGTTGCTTCTCTTTTTCTTCTCCATAAGGCACTGGAGTTTGGGCTCACTGGCAGGACTCTATCCACAGCTCATCAGTTGATAGATCCACTAACACAGTGCCCGTGTTACACACCTACCCCAGTGGGTCAAAATGGGGACACTTTCCAGAGGCACAACACTGAAAAGGTGTCTGGAGTTCCAGACAGCGGTGCTGAAGCAACCAGATGATCAGAACTCTGCATAATAACACTGAATGCATGAATCGTTAGTAACACCAAGATGAAACAAGCAGGCATGCACATCCGTCACATAATGCAAGTCACACAAGCTCAGTACTGACACTCCAACCAACCAAGAAGCTTGAAGTCACTGGAAGAAAAACAACTGCATAACACTTGAGTTAGGAAATCTGTGTTTCCCTCTTGCTAAAAGCCATGAACCTGTTGCACCGAGACCACGATCCCTCTAACAGCTGACCAGCAAGAATGGCGGCTCCCTTACATGCCCTGCAGTGAGTGAAAGGCCAGAATATGTGAGAACTTGACAACAAAATACTCCAGACAAGTGCAAAATCTATGAAGTATAAAGAAAAGAAAGTCTTACCAAAGAAAATGCTTACCAAATCACACTAAAGAAAAGATCTTATAGCTTAGTCCAAAGAAGCAATCACCTCAGAAGGAAGTTCCACAGAGAGGATTCTGGTTCATAAAGTGCTGGCTTCCTTCAAGGTCACTCCTGCCGGTGAGGCAGAGATGTCTGCAGCAGTGGCCTTCAGACTCAGCTCTGGAGAACTGCCTAGAGTCCTTACTTAATGAGTTTACTGGCTGAGCTTTGTCTTAATATAAGCAGCTGAGAGCTGAAAAAAATATATATCTTTTTAAATCTCAGCACAGTGAAGAGTCTTTCATAGCTACAAAAAATGCACTTATTTTAAAGTAGTGGGTACTACATTAAAATAAGCATCCTATCCGAAAGCTACTGAACATTGTCGCAGCGCCAGTTAGCCTTGCTGCTTTACCTGCTCAAAATCTATATGAAGTTGCTTTCCTTCTAGCTGCCGCCTTCTGTCCTTGTTACCCCTGCCTCACTAAAGAGACATCACTTGCCAACTCTGTAAGGCTCTCGAAGTCCTGAAACAATGGACTATGAAGAAAGATTAAAGCTAAGCAATCTGAAAATACAGACATAAAACACACACACACACACACACATTTTAATATTAGAGTGTACTTACACCACAGAATTGAGAAAGGACTACTGAGTCTTCCTTGTGACTCAAATATACTATTCTATTGCTTTTCTACTGAGCTATTCTAGTTTATTATTCTCCAAATGGAGTTTTTTGTTTTGTTAATAATCCTGTCCGGCTTTCCGGTGTAATATGTATCATTGATGGGCCAGCAAGATGGCTGAGTAGGGGAGTAGGCCTGAGAGCGTGAGAGAGCTGGAGAGCTGGCCCCACCACTTGTCTGGTGTGAGGTGGTGGGTGCAAGGTTATGCCTCCCCTTCTTCCTCTAACAACCTGCCGTCACCAGGACAGCTGCACCTGGAGTCGTGAGAGTGGGAGAAGGAAGATGTCGTGAGAGATGGAGCCCTGCTCCATCACAGGCTGGAGTACTTCGAGAATGGGCCCTGCCCCTCACAGTGGAGCTGGCCCCGAAGGCCAATGCACAAGTGAGCCTCAGGCCCGAGGGTGTGAGAGCAAGAGCAAGCAGGCAGGAGAGCTGGCCCAGCCCCTCACAGGCTGCAGCACTTGGGAGAGCGGGACTTCTACCATGACTGGGCAGCACAGTGGAGCTGGCTCTGGAGGCATGGGCGCAGGTGAGTCTGCCCAAGGGCATGAGAGCAGGAGGGCTGACCCTGGTGGGAGAGCCAGCTAAGGGAGAGCCAACACACTGCTCAGCTGCTACACAGGCCCAATTCCGGACTCTGAAATGGACCACTCTAAAATCTATACCATCTATGAATGGTTGAGATGAATAAAAAGGCCGACTCTGCTGATTCAAAGCCGCAGGGTCTCCATGACACAGGGGACAACAGGATAACTGGGAGGGGTCCCCCTGAGGATCCAGTATTGATGATGTCACAGAAGCTGGAGACCTCAAACCACATCAATGACTTACTGCAATGCATATGTGTGCACTCTTTGGGACAGACTATGACATAGTACAGCTTCCACAATGAGATGTTTTTATGCTTTATTCACTGTTGCTACTTGTTTGTTTGTTTGTTTGTTTATTTGCATGTGTGTGTTATTTGGGAGAGAGGTTACCAGGGTGAAGGTGGGTATGAGGGGATGGGAAAATGAGGGCTGGGGTACATGAGGTGAAACCAAAAAACAGTGAATAAAAAGTTTGTTTGTTTGTTTGTTTGTTTTATAAAAAAGTGTCACTAAAAGTGTTTTTTCTAAGTCTCTCTTGATAACATTTATAAGGCAAGAGTTAAGTGGCTGCATAACCAGGGATAGGTATGACACGGGCCACCAGGGAGATTTGTGACTTCCATGGCACTCACTCCAGGTTGGAGTTTTAGGATATGTGAGGAATGTCTGGCCCTTTCCTTAAGCATACACACACACACACACACACACACACCAAGTTACATTACATTTTAACATTTAAAGATGCCATAACATTCTGTCATATGATTCAATAGAGCTAGAAGATTCCAGTACAGAAAGGAAGAAAGACTAAGACAAGGAAAGGGGTTTGTGGGTAGCTTTTCTGAAAAGCCACCACTGCCTACAGGTGCTTTCAGGTGTTCTTGGACACAGAAATGCCCACTCAGTAGGCACTCAAAAGTACCCATGGAGGGAAAAATGAAGTTAAGCAAACTACAGGTATCAACTTCACAAGTTAATGGACCATCATTCCGTATGCAGAAGTCATAGCTTATGAATTAACTATAACTACAGAGCCGAGTATACATAGCTAGTCAGTATACAACAACATCTTAGCTTCAAAAGGAATTTCAATGAAAAAAATTGCTATTTAGTTACTTTCCTCACTAAGGAGACACAAATATAAAATGATACTAATAAGTCAGTACTATTTATTAAAAAATTACAGATAAAAATTCTAAATTTCCTAAAGATAATAAAAAGTGTAGTATAAAACCTCCAAAATACAAACAATCTATGCTAAATCATTTTAATAAGATCAACAAAACTGAATATAGTTAATCTCATGGTTTTCCTTGGATCTTGGATACGGATTCAAAATTTCCTCTCACCTCTTTTGCCTGAATGTATCCAGACACAGAAAAAAAACCTAGCCTAACCTCTCTGTGTCCTCGCTTTCTGTCTTGCCCTCACGGTATTTTCCAAGCATGTGTCTGCCTTAAACAAAGAGTCCTTGCTGGCACGGGCTTGTTGCTAGTCAGGATTTAGTTCCCTCTTTCTGCAGCTAAGACAGAGCACCCATCTGCTTCACGCAGCTTCTCGTTGCTATGATAGCTTTCTGCTCTTTCCCTTTCCAACTCAGAAACAGAAAGCAGGAGCAAAAACGAAGCTCCTAGGTCCACAAGAAGGTAGATCACCCAGGAGAGCTTCCTCCCAATCAGGACAGCGCTTCCTTAGCAACCCAGTATCTAAGGCCGATTAACCTCCCTTCAATATCAATATTCAGTTTACATGGAAGCCCTTCTTGGTTAAACCCCTCAGTTTTACAATGAGCTTTCCGGTGGAGAAAAGGGTGCTTCTGCCTTAAAGGAGCCAGAGCTTTTCTCCTGAAAGTTCACCTGCAGTATGAACTGTAACCTGTGTTCAGTACTTCTCTAGTATGATGTAAGAGCCTGGAGACAGAAACAGTCCAGAAAAATAAAGCTCACCATCAATATGCACCAAACCTGAGACTACAGGATCTGTTTCACAGCAGCAGTACTTGGGTACCAGGGCAAGTATGCATTGTAGAAAGGATGCCCAGTAGCTGTCCCTGATCGATACTCTCGCAGGCTGATTTATGTTCTTTCCACGCAGGCAACAAAGCCCAGATTAGACGTGAATAACCATGATCTCAGCAGAATTGCAGAGAAAAGACCAACGGAAGATGGGAGAACAACGGAACCAAGGCATTTCCTTATGACTAAGAAATCCAAGAAATAATACTAGCAAGAAACTGGCGTTTCAAGGACATAAAAATATCACCAACTTATAGAAAGGTTGTTTCACACAGATGTATAATAAGGAGTCTCTCCTGCCCTGTTTTAAACTGATAAACAGAGGCTGTGTTTTCTAATTTCATAATTAAATCACTACACTATATTTCAGTTAAGATACAGAAAATACACAGAAAAATTATATGAAGGCCACCAGGAAGAATGGCACAAGCCTTTAACATCTGACAATGAGGAGGCTGTGTAATGATTTTAAAGTTCCTTTAAACTCTCAATATATTTCAAATGTATATTGAAACGTGTCATAAATACTAAACCTTCCATTTTCATTACAGCATTAACAAGCAAAGGAACTACTATCTTGGGCAATTCCTGCTACAGTCGTAATGTGGGATTTCAGCACACACTATGAGTGTGTCCCTGACAGTTGCAGGGCTAGCTGACTTCCAAAGTTCTAGTCTACAGAGGCAAAGCTGCCCTCAGGTTGTGCTATGAGAACTGAACAAATGTTAGTCCTTGGCTCCCATAATCCCACCTACAGGGAAGCGTTAGTAAGGTAGTTCTCCAGCTGAGGTGTCTCCTGATGGAGAGACAGGCAAAGAAACCAAGTGAGATGAATCACTCACAACAGCATGTGCATTACCTCCAGGACAGAATGAATTACACAAAGACCCGGGTTCTTGTCTCAGTCCTGTTTTACACAGAAGGGGTTTGAGGTTTAAAAAGCTTCACTAATATCTTCAAACTCATGCAGTGAAAATGAGTAAAAGTAGAGATTTAAAACCAAAATACCCAACTCCAAAGACTTGGCGCTTCCAACCATGCCACACCACCCCACCTCACAAATCCGTTGGCAGTCCCATGACACTCCTCCAATGACAGTCGCCATCGCTAAGGGCCGAAGGTTAGAGTCTTCAAATGTGATGCATAAGCCATCAAAGACTTCTGAAATCGACTGGCTGGACTTGGCTAGTATTAAAACAATAATGGAGTGGAAGAGTAGCTAGCTCAGGAGTAAGATCTGTTTCACAAACAGATTGGTTTCAGAGAGGTTTGTATGCAGTCCTTACATCCTGAGGTAAAATGGATTGTTTTACTGAGGTTTTACCAGAGAAAAGCTTGGAGGGCCCTGGCCCTAGAGGGTGATTTTGTACAGACCCAGGGCGTAGAGATGTATCAGGGACAGGGAGCCCCTTAGGGCTCAGCCCTCTCCTCTTCAATAACAGCCGGAAATACCAGGGAGGAAGCTCCTAGTCAGCCGAGGCAGAGCAGGAGAGCCTGGCACCAGCTCAGGAGGCTGCTGATTGTATAATTACACACCTCCTTCACAGCAGCCCCAGTCCATCAAGCAGATAGGACGGCTTATTTTTTTACAGCACTAATTATGTAATTATCCATAACATTAAATCAGCTCTACCTGATTTGGTCTAGCACAGATTTCCTGAAACATTCATTTGTTTATTACTTTTTAAGAAAGTGCTGAACTACCAGTCATATGTAAAAGTTCCTATGTGGGAGGTGAATGGCATTCTCCTACAAAAACGTGGTTTTGGGTCCTGATATGTGGTTGACTGAAATTTTGTTTTAATATACCTTGTCATGTGTACAAACAACAGATTTTCACAATGCATTCTCACTTTATGATTTATTATTGCCTGGTGTGAGGTAGGACAGGTAGGATTGCTATCCTACGGGGGATATTGTCATAAAAAGATATACCATAACTGATGAAATAACCTATGTGCCTTGAATTTATGAACATGTTGCTGAATAAGAGAGCTAAACTCAAACACGGCTTCCGCTCAACGGCTCCCCAGCGTCGCTGAGCAAAGTCCAACTTTGCCCTGGCCAGCACTGGCAAAAGCCACAAGCCATCCGGAAGACTCACCAGATACCTTCTGAAAAGCGTAAGAAGAACGGGTTAAGAAGAGAAGGTTAAGAGGAACCAGCAGAAAAGGAGCAGGCCAGGAGAAAGCCTGTGAATCGCAGACCCAGCTGGTTCCCCATCCACATACAAACACTGGCTCTTGTCTCTCCAGCAGCTCCTGAAACCCTTCTTGACAGTGTCCCGCACACCCAGGAACTGAAAGAAGACCCGGTCCATTTCAAACTGGTCAGAGCATCACTCCTGATCTCCTTCATCCTCTTGACTTCCTTTCTCATTTTCATCCACATCTTCTGCCTCCAGATTACGGTGGTTTTCATGGGTTTGTCTTCACTATTTCATAAAGACCATGGCTTACGGGAGAGTTTACAACTTTTGCCATAGCGTAATTTAATTACCTGTTAGATGAATAAAAGAATTCATTTCTCCCAGTGTTTTGCAGACAAGAAGAGTTTATTTCATGAAGAAAGGCATGATTAATGTTTTAGTTATGGTTTCTCTTGCTGCAACAAAATACTGAGACCAAGAAGCACATTGGGGAGGAAAGGGTTTATACTTACACTTCCACATTGCTGTTCATCGCCCAAGGAAGTCAAGACAGGAACTCACACAGGGCAGGGGCCTGAGGGCAGGAGCTGAGGCAGAGGCCATGGAGGGGTATGGCCTATTGGCTTACATGGCTGGTTCACCATGCCTTTTTATAGAACCCAGGACAGCAGCCCAGGGATGGCACCACCCACCATGGGCTGGACCCTCCCCCACTGATCACTAATTGAGAAAATGCCTTACAGTTGGATCTCATGGAAGTACTTCCTCAATTGAGGCTCCTTCCTCTCTGATAACTCTCCCTGTGTCAAGCGACACACAAAACCAGCCAGTTTAATTAAAATAGCCAAATGTTACAATAAGTAAAAGAAGAAAAACACCAGAATTGTTAAGTCCAAGATTACTAACAACAAGGGAGCCGTCTTCCATCTCTTGACATTAACCTAAGGTGAAAGAAACAGCTGAGGTTAGGATTAAGATAAAGATAGGAACCGGGAGGGGTGGCGCACCCCTGTAATCCCAGCACTCTGGGAGGCAGAGGCAGGTGGATTTCTGAGTTCAAGGCCAGCCTGATCTACAGAGTGAGTTCCAGGACAGCCAGGGCTACACAGAGAAACCCTGTCTCGGAAAAAAACAAAACAAAACAAAACAAAAAAACAAAAACAAAAACAAAACAAAACAAAACAAAAAACCGATAGGAAAGGTGTTATAATTACTTACAACATCTGGGAGTGATGGTGTAAGACAGGCTTGTAGAGGACAGGCAGTAGAAATACAGGCTGTGGCATGAATTTTCGGGGATAAGATTCGGCTTGGGTGCTATGGCTACTGCTAAAGACACCCAGATCCTGGCAAATGTATCCCCTTCCTCACCGTGACAAGAACGCCTGAAAGAAACTGCTGTGGGAGGAAGGTTTTACTCTGGCTCACAGCTCTACATGTGTGTCAGGGAGCACGGGAAGGGGGGTGGGTTGTGCTCAGGGCCCCAGGGACATGGAGCAGAGACTCCTCACACTGTGGCACCATAGGAAGCAGGAAAATAAAAAGGCTAGAACCAGTGAGGAACCAGAAACACCTCCGTTTACTATCTGAAGGTACCATGACCTTCACAAAGCGCCTCATCTGAGAACAGTCCGCACTCAACACAGCCGGAAACATCAGAGGTGATGACATCAGGAGGACTCAACTGGGGAAGGGCACTGGAGGAGTGAGCAGCCATTTAACTGTCCCAAGCACAGACAGATCCTCCCAGATCACCACTTCCCCCTAGGAAGTCAAGCACCCAGAACACCAGCGGTCACCCTCTGACCCATGGTAACAAACACAATTCCAGCCCTCACCCAGGAGTTCTCCAACACCACTGCCAGCTGGAACCCTCCCTTCCCTCTCTCTGCAGCTACTGTATAGCTAGACAAACGTAATCACTGTCTGGAGGCTTTGCTGAGGTCAGCAGGACTAAATGCACCTCTCCTCAAGGCTTATCTGCAATGCCCAAGGCTTGATTTAGCAAACCATGCCCTTAAAGAAAGACTGCAGGAGGCCAAAACCACAGTTGAATATCCCTGTCCCATTTCTGCAGTCCACAATCATACTCTATAGAATATCTTTAATTCAACTTTTTCAGTTTAACTAAGGATGAAAATTAATTTCAAATACAATGAATAAATTCTTATATTCAAGTATTTTAGATTCATATATAATTTCTTATAAACTAAAATCTCATTGCAATACCTTCTAAGCAGTGTTTCTTTCTCCACAGCTGACACTTCTTCTGGCTTTTTTTTAAAAAAAAAAAAAATCAAAGAGGAGGAAATACTAAGACGTGACTTCACTTTTATTTGTTTTAAGTTTGCTAATAAAACCAAGATATCCTGGTCAGGAATTCTCCAGGAAAGACAAAAAAAAAAAAAAAAAAAACCTGAAACCTGCAACCCATTAAACATCCTGTAAAAAAACTACAGCATGGAAACATGTGACACTAAATAGAGAGACTGTATAACTAGAGCAACTAAATTAAAACAATGTACTAATGTCCTCCCTGAGAAGCAACCGGTCTGGGTTTAAGTACCCAGCTACTGGGTGGGTTCTTTGTTTCTGGGAACCAAGCCCATGGCCTGGTGCCTGTTAAACGAATGCTCTTTACCAAGCTATACCCTTATCCCCTTGGCAAATTTTTTTGTACACAAAAATGAGCTTAGTATCCTTTTAAGTATGTGCTGCCAGAACTCACAGCCCCCTAACATTAAAGTTACACGTAAAGGAACCCGTCTTCACCCACTTCACCACTGACTACAATGGCTATAACAGGTATCTTTACAAAAAAAAATTTTTTTTACTATCTTGATAAATAGAAAGATAATTGGTTTCCTCTGTGAATTTATTCATCATTCAACTTGATTTCTCTCAAAATATAAATTTTAAGTTTTGCCAAAGAGAACAGAATGCACAGAAATTTCCAAGTAAATGTGGCCTTCAGAAGTTATCTATTTGTGGCTGGAGAGATGGCTCAGTGGTTAAGAGCACTGACAGCTCTTCCAAAGGTCCTGAGTTCAATCCCAGGAACAACTTGGTGGTTCACAACCATCTGTAATGAGATCTGATGCCCTCTTCTGGTGTGTCTGAAGATAGCTACAGTGTATTTATAAAGAAAGGAAGGAAGGAAGAAAGGAAGGAAGGAAGGAAGGAAGGAAGGAAGGAAGGAAGGAAGGAAGGAAGGAAGGAAAGAAAGAAAGAAAGAAAGAAAGAAAGAAAGAAAGAAAGAAAGAAAGAAAGAAAGAAAGAAAGAAAGAAAGAAAGAAAGAAAGAAAGAGCTATCTACACAACAGCATATGTATATGAAATTTTCCAAGTGAAAAATTGGAAAAATTGTTCTCTCATGGCTAAGTACTGAGGACCTACCTAGCCATGAGAGAACAAGAAATGCTGACAACAACCTGCCTCTGTAACAGTCTTCCTCACGGCAGACCACTGACCTGCACTAAGACCTCTAAGTCAGGTTTCATTACACAGCCCCCTCCCCTGCCTGTGTGCTGTCTGTTGAACTCCAGGAAGCACACACAAACACTTCTGCCATACACTAGCTACAGAAACAGTCTGTCTCCTGTAATCATTCTAAACTGTACTGCTATTCAAAGTCCAAATCAGACAAGAGCGGTTTTCAGAATGCTCTATGATTGTTTCCTCTCAAACCTCACACCACACTACAGTATGTTACACTGGACATGAGTGCAGAGAACTCAGCCCCCATTCCCAGCACCCACACAGCTGCTCACAGCTGCTCACAGCTGTTCACAGCTGTCTGCAATGCCAGTTCTTCTGACTTGCCCAGGCTCCAGGTACAGATGTGGTGCAAAGAAATACATGCTGACCATACACATAAAATAAAATTTAAAAGGTATTTAGGATTAGTCTTTGATCTCCCACATATCTTCAGAAGAATCACAAAATCGGGTGGAAGTCAGCTGCATTGATAGGTATTTACTTTAGAAACAAATCAGTCACCAAATCTGGTGATTCAGTCTGGGCTCTCAGGACTTGGTTGCAGAGCAGATCTACATGCTGAGGGGCAGCCTGGGCTACACAAGGAGTTTCAGACCAGACTGGGCTACAAAATGAGACCCTATCTCCAAAACCCATAAATGAACACATAAACAAACAATGGAAAAATTTACAAATCCATGTGTCTAGAAGCTCGTGACTACAGTGCATGATTTCTACTTGCTTATACTTATAGACACTAAACTGAAACTTTTTGATGTCTCGATGCTGCTTCAATAATTACATTTCCAAATACTAGGCTAATCATGCTTCGTACTCATCATTCGCACTTATCATCATATCTACACTTCCATCTAAAATTAGCGACTGCTTTATAGAGAAATCACTAACATTTACTAAGAACAGTGGCTTGTCATTTGTCCCATTATAAATAATAATAATATCCTAACGTATGAGTCTACTTTGGACATACAAAATAGAACTCATCCAAGAAACCATTAAAAGCCTGAGAGCAGCGGGCATATCTAAAGCCAGCCTCCTCGGAGGATAAGCATTCTCTGGATGTGTTCTTGGCCACTGAGATCATCTCTCCCAGTCACTCTCAGGTTTAGGCTTCGGGGAGTTTATGATGGGCTGCTTTTGTTGAAGACCTCACCCTCTACGATATCCTACCTGCACTTGTCTAAAGAAAGACTCAGTTGGTGAATTACCAGACCCTAGGACAAAAATCTGTTTCTTTTTTTCTTTTTCGAGTAACATACTATTGCTACTTTTATGACTCTATCATTTTCATAGTTTTAAAAAATTGTAATCTGAAGGTGCAACCTGGGGCTCTGAAGTAGCGAGGAGAGTAAATGAATGAATAAACTATGCTCAGCGCCTATCTCCAGTCCTCTACAAAGGAAAGGGTGTCAGTAATCGCGCTTCAGGAAAACCCCAAATACAATACTATAAAAGCTATTAACCAATGTAAAGTATTGGAGTACAGTAATCTAAAGGCAAAACATAAGCTGTCTCTATTTCTTGAAAATGGTTCAAACTTTACCTAAAGAAGGACATTAACAGACAAAAATTGCAAAGTAATGTTAAGTATAAAAGCCCAAGAAAAGCCTTCCATGGAATTCCCTAGCAAGCATTCATTGATAATTTGCTCCTGATTACCATCAGTGTCGATGCCCATGTTCATCTCCCTGTTTCCTCTCACTGACTGGGACGGTACTAACTATGACAGAGCCTCTGTCCCTGTTTCTTCAGTTTTATATTTTCGGCCTTTTTTGCCAATAAGTTAGCGTTCCATAGAACGTTTTCAAAATTTAGTTACTTTTCAACAGTACACACATATGAATTATAAAGATTAGTAATTATCCTTGGGTTACTTTATGACCTAAAAGTTAATAATAAACTAAAGGTTAACAATTGTTTCTTTCATCAAAAATAATTATTTAATTGGAATATAGAAAGGGCAGGAACAAGTTAATAAGAAAGAAGGATGTTTCTTTACAGGGTCCTAATACTTTTGTAGGCTAATTCAAAATGTAATTTTTATGAACGCGTTTGAACACAGGTACTCTGCATGGATGAACAATTCTTCCCCCGGAAGGCATGGGATAGTAAATGAAACTCTCAGTACCAGATGTGGGATGCCTTCCTGTGCGTCATTGATCAGGCCTCAGAGATCCTCCAAACAACACAGGTCATTGTCCTTCCTCTGCAATGCAATCATATCACCATTATCATAACTATATAGTAGTTGTATGTCTGCATGACATACAGAAAAAAAGCCAGAACAGACAGTGAAAACTTCCCTGTTGGCTCGTTCTCATAGAACTAGAGGTGCTGTGCAGGCTACTGAAGTAAACAAGACACTGGGCCCTGCATGCTACAGTACTGACCAGCAGGGCACAGTAGACCCACTGGGGTAACTGTGGGGTGGCTATTGTGGGAGTGACCAATGACTTTTGGTGGGATTTGAGGCCTACTCCACAAGAGGGAACACATAGCTGGTACTTTAAACCTAGCCAGAATGCCACTGCTAAGGAGGCCCTTGCAGGGAACCTAGTGTTGTTTTGTCAAGTAGATTTGTTGTAAAAATTGCCATCTAAATATCTGTGCTTATACCACGGATGAATATTGCTCTCAGTCAGAGAAGTCTTTCTGCAGGGTCAGTAGTTAGTATGGAGACTTATAACTAACTGGTCAAAGTGCTACGAAACTGACTACTGGATACTCAGCCCTAAATGGGGTGTCTATATCAGTATCCCATACCCCAAGACTCAGGGAACATCACGAAAGAGGGGCAGAAATTTTGTAACAGACTGAGGAAGGGAAGAGATGCTATGAAATGCCGCTTTCTGGACACGGCTTGGCTGCTCCACTTATGAACTCACTGTAGCTGTGAGGACCTGCATGTGACCTGCACAAGCAACAGACCAGTCAAGATCCCAGCACGTGACATTGACTGGACTCAGTGAGTCAAAGCAAAAAGGGGCTCGAAGGTACTAGAGGGGATGGAGGAAGGTCATCCAGCATCCATCATCGTCAGGGAGGTGGAAGGGGACTGGAGGTAGACGTGATTAAGGTCTACCATATACAGAAATGTATGCCCTTATCAAGTAATGTAGAAAGACATTCTAAAAATAAATAAGCAAAGTGTTTAGGAAAGGAAACTTACCTAATTGGAATATACAGCTTGTGTTCCTTCTAATACCGCAAACTATCACCTCATTTATAGAAACAAGGTTTTTTTGAGGATTTTCAGTAAAGTCCGTCTTTAACAAAGCAGATAGCTGTTAGTCATGATTTTGCTACAGCCAAGTGATCACATCTCATTTCACTGTGAAAAGTCTTCAGTCCAACAGGAAAGTTCATAAACTGCCAATGAGATGAAGTATTAAGCCCTAACATAAACTTATGAAAACAAGTGTCACACAAAACATCATATCCCAGAGAGCAGTTCTGACTGCTGCCCCTTAGGAGATCCCCGTTTCTGCATGGAGGATCATAAGTCAGTGCCATGGGTTTTTCAGGGGGCTGGGAAAGACATGGTCTTACTTGATATTTTACAGTGTCAGAAATGTGGCGAGTGAGTCACAGCAATGATTCTATAAATGTCTCACCTCCACTGACCAACTTCCAAGAACTTGTGCTTCCCAGTACTAGCACAGAAGATGCTTCAATGCATTCAGCCAAATAGATGTGGAGCATCATCTAGTCCACTTTAATGATAACTTTAGATTATAGTTAGTCAAAAAGGTAGAGATCGTGACGTTCCCTTTCCATTCCATTTCATATCAAATTTGTATGTTTATTTGTGCATGGGGGGGGGGCGGATCACAGTACATAAACTAAGGATAGAGAATATCTTATCGGACTCAGTTCTTTCCTCCTACCGGTACGTTCAGCAGGGGGGACTCAAGTTGTTAGTTTTAGCTACAAGCACAGTGACCTGCTCCGAAGTCATCTTGCCAGTTCCACTTTGATTTTTTAAATCCACTGTAGATAATATCACAGGCATATAAATCTAAATCTAGCTATTTTTCTATAATCAAGACAGGTGGTCCATGATAGAACAGAAAAGTGAATTGATTTCCTATATCACACAAAGCAGATCTTTTAAAAACTCAGCTATTAGCAGCTATTAGGTATCTTTTTGTAGATTTTAAAATACAAAATTTAATATAAGCCAAGAGTGGTGGCTCACGCCTATGCTCGCAGAACTTGGGACGCTACATATAGGAAGAGGATGTCCTGGATGGCCAGGCTAAGATAATACAGCTTGAACTACAGCCAGATTCTGTCTAGAAACAAAGTGTGATTTATATGTAAACGATTTATTAGCCATTAAGTTCTAAATGAAACTAAGAAGTCCCTAGTTTAGTCTTCTACAGTATTCAAGTATCCTTCCTGAACTGTTTGAAGTGAGGAATTATACACTAATCATCTAAGGAACATTTGCTGAGTTACAAAGAGCAATTCTCAAATTCATCTGGAATAACAAAAAACCCAGGATAGCTAAAACTATTCTCAACAACAAAAGAAATTCTGGGGGAATCAGTATCGCTGACCTCAAGCAATACTACAGAGCAATAGTATTAAAAACTGCATGCTATTGCTGTCCAAAGATAAAGGTTTATTTGAACTTCATGCCATGTTTTCTCAAACCATGTGCATGAAGCTCCACAGCTCTGCCGCCTTTTGAAAAAACAGAGCTGGAGGGCCACGCCTACCACGCCCACATGCCCACCATGCTGCTGTCCTTAGTTAGCACACAGCCCCAGCTAGTTTCAGTGACTCCTCATGTGCCTGGCTGCTGCAAGCCTCTGGGCAGTTCAGCATGCCACTCCTGTTCCAAGAGGGGGTGCCCTGACTGCAGCTCAAGGTCTCCACTAACAAGGAAGACGGAGGCTCCTACTTTTGCCATTTTCTTCAGTCTCACTCTGAGTAATGCTGAACAGATCTGTCTAGAACAGCTGTCAGACTCTGACACTAGGCTTAGCCTCAGAAACCAAGTAAATTTACTCTCTTCTGCACAAAAGCATTCAGATATCGGAAAACAACTAATCTCTGTTGGTTTTCTGGTCTACTGTCACATCCCCACGACTGCCAAATATTTTCGATAATGATGTTTTCAGGCACACCACTGCTGTGGCATGCTCCTGTCAGATGAACTCTAGAATAAACTTCCTAATCCATTATTGATGAATGAAAGCATTGTGTAAATTCATTACCAATGCTTTTCACATGTAATAATGTAAAACTTTACTTGATCTAGAGCAATGGTTCTCAAATATTTTGATATCGAGTTATTTACTGATATCTGTTGAGAATAGCAATAACTTTTTGGTTAAATGTTTTATTTATGAGGACTTGCTATATTAAATATTAAATTCCAAATGAAAATATTCACTTAATTTAAATATAATTATGAACATATTTCTATGAAAACATAATTCCCAAAGCAAAGAAAAAAATTAGTAAGATGACCTTGTCTTATATTTTAACAATATTTTTTTAAGTGCTTGAGGTAATAAAGTCAACTGGATTCTTCAATCCTCTTTAGTTTTCTTAATAATTAAGTTTGTCCTTCAACAAGTTCACTCACATACACAGTGCACGCTGACACTCTCAGCTCCCACACTCTCCCCTGTCCCCACTCCTCCTGTCCTGCTACCCTCACTCCCTTACAAATCTTTCATATTCATCTCAATTCATTTTGTTTTGATCCACTGATTTTTTTTTGAACAGGGTCATATATGTGGCCTGGGTTTGAATCTTGTATCTGCTTTGGCATAAAATAAGCTGACTATCACAGATCAGGCAATCCCTGCAAAGCCTGGGGAGGCATGAGAATGCACCTCCCAGGGAACATGGTCATGCTATGCTAAAAAGCAGTTTTAGCTAGAGAGATCTCCATATGGTCTCTGGAACCTGAGAGTGCCTAGAATGTATTCAAAGGCCACCCAAGTGTTGGCCAATGTATCTAGAGTTCTAATTAGTTTCTAGCATCTTGAACACTCTCTTCATTATCTTGAGCTTTTAGACAACTAAAAGCACAGCTTTCTGAAAGCCCCCCCCCCTTCATGTAAACGTACGCCTCAGACACAGCTCGCTATCCCTAGGTGTCTGTGGAAGGCAGCAGAGCCAAAATCTGCTGACTCTTGTATGAAATGACGTAATGCTTGCACACAGTCTACTCATGTCCTCCCAAACACTTGAAATCAATCTATATTTCTCATAATATCTAACACAACACAGTGCTATATAAATTGTTAATATAGTGTGTTATTTAAAGATTGGTAACAAGAAAAAACTGTGTAGGCTCAATACAAATGGAGTTTTCTTTTTCAAATATTTATGTTTCTCTGTCGTGGAATTCTTTCCACTTAGGTTCCATTTTGTTGGCTTATGTCACGCCTTAATAGTGATATTGTTGACAGCCCCTTAAGTCCTCCTTAAGGCTGGTCCACATACCTCTACTCAGATGCTATGACCGTTGGCTGATAACTCATGGAAAACCCCTTCTCTGGAGAATTACTCGGTAAACTGGCACAACCTACCTGAAGATTTGGCTAATGAAACTGATTACTGGACCACCAAAGACCAGCCCAGTGACACACAGTGGGGCTAATCCTCTGATAGGATTTTATATAAAGAGCTGAGATCAGATAAAGCTTTCTCTTCCCCAGCTGTTATTCCTTGCTCTGCCCTGCTTCTCCCACTTCCTTTCTCTTAAGAGCATATCTACCATAAATCATTTGACGAGAAATTCTAGTGTGTGCTCTGCACCTGGCAAACCTGATCTAAGACAACTTGGATACTATCAAGATAAATTGCAACACTGACTCTGGACTGTCATATAAGCTAACCATCCATGTAACATCTCAGATCTACTAAGCATGCTAGAGGAGGAGTGAGGTCCTTCTTCCAGTGTATTCCTGACCTAGCACCATCAGTCCTGCCTGGAAGCTTGCGAGAACTGCGAATTCTTAGGTCCCTGTCAGACCTATTAAATCGAAAGCTGTAGGTGCAGACTCAGCAATTAGTTTGAACAAATTGTTACACAATAATTTGTTTTGAACAAGCCTCCATGTGATTCTGGTGTCCATGAAAATAGCCTCTGCAGCTTTTGGAGTAGTTAAGAGCATGAGTTTTGAAGTCAAACTTAATCATGGCCTTGCTTTTTTCCCTGGGTAAGGTTTCTAACCACTGTCTGCATCTCCTTATGTGGACAATGATGGTAATAAAGGTATCCATTTAATGAGATAAAATTAAGCCATGTATTTAAATCACTCCGAACAGAGCCAGCAACTTGAAGTGAACTCCTGTCTTCCTCATTTACATCATAGTGTTTTCATCTACTTTATTAACTTCACGTTTAAATCCATCATTACTATTTTCTGCCATAGGCGGGTCACAGATAATACAGAACTAATACAGGATATTGGCACTTAATAGAAAATCCAATAAATGATCACTGCAAGTATTTCTTCATGAAGATTAAACTCTTAGTACGCAGACATTAATACTAACACCAACCAGTGTTAAAACGGAATTTATTAGAGTCCCTGATAGAAATATTGATTGGGGATAAACAAATAAAAGTACTAACACAGAAACTCTTCCTTCTGGCTTGAAATCCACTCACTCACATACATGCATTGCTTTGCACTCATGCATGTGCATTCTTTTGGCATGGTGTTCAGCTATCTACAGACACCAGCAGCTACTATCATCAAAAATATGATTATTTTAGCCATTTGAGTGTCACAATTTTAGGGTTAAAACTGAGTATTTTACTTAAGTCAATGTTTTCTAGTGCCTCAGACCACATCCTAAGGTCCCTCTGCACAGACTGTAGGCATCTTTTGGTGACTGGTGGCTGAAAATGTTGTTTTATACACTTGTTTAAAGTTCACTAATCATCATAATTTTCATGACTGACATCCCATTCAGAAAATACACATATAGCTAACTTTGGTAATATTCACAAACTAAAATTATACACTCCTCAAGTTTTTCTATCATGAACATAATCAATCCTCATCAGAAAATCTGCTTAAATACTGGAATTTAAAAATTGTTAAATATGACTAATCCACTGCATTTTAAGAGAAACAATATATTCCCCATCTAATTATCATCTACCCTAAGTATATATTTAAATTGTCATAATATTTTCTACTCTATCACAGATGTAAGCAAGCTATTAAGATAAAATATTAATTCTGAGATATCTAAAAATGAAAAACTAGCAAATTGTAGATCATCACACCCATAATCATACTACTGAATAAACAGAAATTTATATTGATGAAGAAAGAAAGAAATCTTGATGAAGAAAGAAAGAAGATACACAAAAGGAGCCTATGGCACAGTCTAGTATTTATCACAGAAAGTATAACAGAACATGCACAGTTCTTATAAACCCTGGGATGTCCTAACTGCCGCTACATTTTCGTTAGAGTCCTCTTCAGTGGTCTCCAAACAATCCTGTGAGATGCGGTGGCTAACTGTGCCTGAGGAGGGTCTCCTTGACTGCAGGTTATTCCCCACCCTTGAGAGCACGAGAGACACAGAAACAAGATGTCACCTGCTCTCCTCCTTAGCTTCTCCATTCACTCAGTGCTCCTTGCTGTAATGACCAGGAAATATGTTGTATGTATGAATAGTAGCACTTTTGCATATTTTATCCAACAAAAGAACAAATACTTGAGGTGAGAAAACTGAGGTTTACACAAGGTCACACTACTAGGACATGACTAAAAAAATTACAAAATCCGATTTCCAAATCTAGTACTTTGTTCTAACTATGTGTGTTGTTATGATCCACATTAGGCAATCTAATTTACTATGATTTACTAAACACTTAAAAATAAAGTATTAGTGGTCCTGGCCCACACCTCTGGTAGAAGCCTTCTACCCTACTAGAGGCCGGGCCAGAGTCCTAACAGCTGGTAATACCCAAACACCACCAGCCCACCCATACCTGCCAAGCACAACACAAACCGCTCCTCCTCCTCTCTCATCACCATATTCCTGCCCACACCTCTTCCCACTGCCTTCTTCCCCGTCAGAGGCCAGGCCAACTCCCTGGTAAGTCACAACCTCACACTTGTGCTCCTCAGATTGTTCCAGAAAGTGAAACGGATGCAACATTACCAAATTCATTCTTTGAGGCCACAGTTTCCCTGATACTCAAACCACACAAAGATTCAACTATGAAAGAGGATTATAGACCAACTGCCCTCATGGACATTGATGGAAAAACACTATACATAATACTCGCAAACCAAATCCAAGAACACATCAAAAAGACCATCCACTATGATCAAGTAGGCCTCATCCCAGGGATGCAGGGATGGTTCAAAATATGAAAATCTGTCAATGTAATCCACCATATTAAAAAATGAAAAGAAGATAATCACAAGATCTTCTCATTAGATGCTGAAAATGCCTTTGACAAAAACCCGATACTCCTTCATGGTAAAAGTCCAGGAGAGATCAGGGATTACAAGAGACCTAAACATAATAAAGCCAATTTACTACAAGCCTATCGCCAACATCAAATTAAATGGAGAGAAAGTCAAAGCAATTCCACTAACCTCAGGAACAAGACAAGACTGTCCACTCTCTCCATATCTATCCAATAAATACTTGAAGTTCTAGCTAAAGCAATAAGACATCTAAAGAAGATCAAGGAGATTTAAATAGGAAAGTATTGGTATTCAAAAAGAAGATCAAGGGGATTTAAATAGGAAAGTATTGGTATCCAAAGATAATGTGATTGCTGGAGTACACTGTGTGAAACGGTGTCTCTGTCCTCCTTTATCTACTTAAGGTATTCTCTGATTGACTTTAATAAAAATCTGAAGGTCAGTTAGCTGAGCAGAAAGTGGAAGGTGGGATTTCATGGGAGGAAGAAAGGAAATCTGGGAAAAAGACGTTAGAAAGCTTTTTGCCAGGAGACAGGGAAGAGATGTGACTGCAGGCCTAGAAGGTATTGCTAACCACATCGCTGAATGGGGCTAAGTGGTCAAGTTAACTTAGATGAGTTAGTTGAGAGGCTGCCTAGCTAAGGCCTAAGCTTTGAAATATTAAAAGGTCTCTGTGTGGTTATTTAGGGAAAAGCTGGTCTGAATAACTGCCACCATATTAATTTCTAGCATTAATTAATATATACAGAATAATATTAATAATCTTTTATTTTATAAATGGTGCCCAATATGATAATTACATACATAAGCAAACCCGAAAATTCTACCTGGGAACACTTACAGTTAATAAACACCGTCATTGATGTGTCTGGATACAAGCTTAACTCAAAAAAAGTTTTCAGTGGTTGTCTTATATACAGATGACAAAAGGGCTGAAAAATGTCCTTCACAACAGTCACAAGTAATTTAAAATATTTCCTTGTGGTGTCTCTAACCAAGCAACACGTCAAGTCCCTGGAGAAAGACACTGAAGGAGACGGCAGAGGATGGCAAGATCTCCCATGCTCGTGGAACAGTAGGATCAATGTAAAACAAATGGACACCTGACCAAAAGGTATTTACAGAATTGATGCAATCCCCGTCAAAATTCCAACAAAATACTTTACAGTCCTGGTAAGAACAATACTCAACTTCATAAGGAAAAACAAACATTCCCAGGACAGCTAAAATAATCCTGTACAATAAAAGAACATCTGGAGGTGCCACCATCCCTGATTTCAAACTGTACTACAGAGCAATAGTAATAAAAAAAAACCAGTGGTATTGGCATAAAAACAGACAGGTTGATCAATGGAATCGAATCAAAGACCCAGATGTAAACTCACACACCTCTGGACACATGATTTTTGATAAAGAAACCAGAAATACAAAATGGACAAAAAAGGCATCTTCAGCAAATGGTGCTGGTCTACTGAATGCTGGCATGTATAAAATGCAGGGATATGTGTGTGTGCGTGTGCGTGTGCGTGTGCGTGTGTGTGTGTGTGTGTTTGTGTGTGTGTGTGTATGTGTGTGTGTGTGTGTGTGTGTGTGTGTGTGTCTCCATCCCTGTACAAAACTCAAGTCCAAGTGGATCAAAGACCTCAACATAAAACCAGATGCACTGAATCTGATAGAAGAGAAAGTGGAGAAGAGCCTTGAATGCATCGGCATAGGAGACAACTTCCTGAACAGAGCACCAATAGCACAGGCACTAAGATCAACAATTGATAAATGAGACCTCATAAAACTGAAAAGCTTCTGTAAGGTAAAGGACACCATCAATAGGACAAAACAATAGCCCAGAGAATGGGAAAAGATCTTTACCAACTCCACATCTGACAGAAGGCCAAAATCCAAAATGAAAAAGAACTCAAGATACTAGATATCAACAAACTAAATAATCCAATTAAAAATGGGGTACAGAACTAAACAGAGAATTCTCAAAGAGAAATCTCCAATGTCCAAGACATACTTAGAGAAATGTTCAGAACAGAACTCATGTGAGCTGCAGCCATGATAGAAGTAAATGAGATGGAGACAAGTCTCACTTTTCCTGCTTGGATAAGAGCTCTCGTGCGCCTGTGAGCAGTTTCAGGAGCTAAGAAAGCACTTCAAGACAGACCCCAACCGAGGAGGAGACACTGAAGGCCTTGGCTGATGCACTCAAATTGAGAAACGCATGCACTAGATACTGGTTCTTTAAGAAGAAGCGTGAGATGATACTCAAGTGGTTTTCTAAGGCCCACAAGAATTGGAAAATGTGTTGTCACCACTGTACATCAAGGGAGACCACCAGGCAGAACCCGAAGGAGTCCTCTCAAAATGACCTTGGACTCCCCCAAGCTTTGGAAGCCTTGAAGAGTCTCACAGTCTCTTCTGGGTACCAAAGCAGAAATGGCATGTCACAGGATTTATGACTTTTCAACTTCTTTGTTGGGGCAGGGGGCTGTTGGGATTTATGTCTATGGAAGGTACATTAGTAATAAAGCTTGCATTCACAGAAACTAAAATGACTGCTTTAAAAAAAATGTTCAACATCATTAGTCATCCAGGAAATGCAAATCAAAATGACTCTGAGATTCCATCTTACACCTGTCGGAATGATGAAGAACAAAACCACAAGTGACAGCTGGTAAGGCTGTGGAGCAACAGGAACACTCCTCCATTGCTGATGGGAGTAGAAACAGACACAGCCACTTTGGAAATCAATATGGTGACTCCTCAGAAAATTGAAAATCAATCTACCTCAAGACTCACCTATATCCTTCTTGAGAATACACCCAAAGTATGCTCTACCATACCACAAGGACACTAGCTTAATTATGTTCACAGCAGCTTTTTTTTTTTTTGAATTATCCAGAAACTGGAAAGAACCTACATATCCATTAACCAAATAGTGGATAATAAAAATGTGGTGCATTTACCCAATGGAGTATTACTCAGCTATTAAAAACAATGACATCATAAGACTGACAGGCAAAGGAATGGAATTTGAGAAGGTCATCCTGAGTGAGGTACCACAGACCCAGAAAGACAAACATGTATTCACTTACAAGTGGACAGTAACTGTAGAGTAAAAGGATAACCACGGTACAATCCACAGAAAGACTAAGTAAGAAGGAGGGCTCAAAGTGGAACACATGAACCTCACTGTGAAGGAGAAAAAGAACAGACATTGTAGGTGGACCGAGTAAAAGTGGGGAGAGACAAGGGTCTAAATGAGATGTGGGGATGGGAACAGTAGGGACCAGGTATGGGGAGAATTGAGGTAGAGAGTACTAGGATAGTCAACAGGAATAGTGTGTGGAATGCATCTCTGGGACTAGATAGAAACCCAGTACAATGGAAACTACCAGGAATCTATGAAGGTGACCCTAGCTAAAACTCCTAGCACTGGGGGATCTGGAGACTAGACCAGCCCATCTCCTGTAACCAAACAAGGCTTCCAGTGGAGGGATTAGGACACCAACCCAGCCACAAAACCTTCTACCAACAATTTGTCCTACCTCCAAGATGTGCTGGGGTAAAGGTGGCATAGAAATTGTGGAAATGGCCAACCAATGTCTGGTCCAGCTTGAGACCCTTGCCATAAGAGGTATCCCACCCCTGACACTGGTTGGGGAGGTCCAGGAACCAAAAACTGGGCAGCCCAGAGACCTAGGGTAGAACAAAACACCACTGGCAAAACATCAGATCAATAAAATGATTCCTAATGATATTCTGCTGTACTCATAGACTGGTGCCTCGCCCACTGGCATAAAGAGGCTTCGTTCAGTAGCTAAGGGTCCCAGACGCAGAGACCCACAGTGAAACACTAGACAGAGCTGGAGAATCCTGCAGAAAGACAGGGGGGAAGGATAGCAGGAGCCAGAGGGGTCAAGGACACCACAAGAAAACCCACAAAACAAAACAAACAAACAAACAAACAAACAAAAAACCAAGCAAATCGCAGAAACTGAACTACCCTGACCCTGGCCCTCTGCACATGTCATAGATGCATAGATGCATAGGTGCAGCAGAATTATAGCAGAACTGTTTTATCTGGCATGAATCTAGAATGATGGCACCTCAGCTTTGAAGTAGCCTTTTGACAGTGATCATTGTCTGAGATTTTATGAGATTATTCTTTGAAGAATTCTCAGAACCTTTGCAGACCTTAGGCCTGGCAAACCAGGAAGTCTTCTATGGCTAAGAAATGCTCAGGCGATGGGTCTTTCAAAATAACTCATAGGTCAGATAAGAAGTTTTGGTATTCAGAAAATGACTTGCTAAAGGGGCCTTTTGTACAATATGAAGAAGAGCTTCTGAGAAGCTGTGGTGTTTAGTCCTTCACGGGCTGACCCCTCTCAGGAGCCTAAATCCATCCTGCAATGGCCAATCAATGTCTTGTGTAACCCAGAACACGGACAATGCAGCTTGGTCCTCTTGTGGGACTTCTAACAGTGGGAGCAGAATCTGTCTCTAACTCTGCTGCCTGCCTTTGGGGACCTTTCCTCCTTCTGGATTGCCTCATCCAGCCTTAATATGAAGGGAGGTGCATCACATGATACGCCATGTTTGGTGGATATCCATGGGAGGCCAGGCCTTTTCTAAGGGGCAATGGGTGAGGAGTGAGCTGGGGGCTGGGAATGGGGGATGGGAGAGAGGTGGGAGGGAAAACTGAAATCAGGATGTAATATATGAGAGAAGACTAAATAAAAAAATTTAATATTTCTCTGGTGATATTGGACACATTGGCTTAGATATTAGATATATGTCATGGCTGTTTGATATTCATGGGAGGCCTGCCTTTTCCTGAAGAGAAGTGGAGTAGTAAAAAATACATATATATACATACATATATATATATATATATATATATACACACACATACATACATACATACATACATACATACATACATAAACACATTTTAAAATAGATTTCAAGGATGGACTCGGGGTAGGCATGGGTGGGGATGGGAACAGGAAGGATCAGGTGGGGGGATAGAGGGAAAGAATACTGGGAGAGATGACTGGAATTGGGCGGGGGCATATCAGGGGTGAGGTGAAAACCTAGCGCAATGGGAAGTCCACGAGTCTGAGAAGGGGGGCAAGGGTCTCCCAGTACAGACTCCAAGTAATGGGGGACGCGGAGCCTGAACCAGCCATCCTCTAACCAGGCAAGGCCTCAAGTTGGGGGATAGGATATCAGCCCAGCCACAAGTCCTTCAACCTACAGCTTGGGATGCCTGCAGGATAAGCTGGGACTGGAGCCTAGCATCATTGTCATAAGAGACCAGAGAGACTTCATCTAGCAACTGATGAAACAGATGCTGATTCCACAGTCAAATATCAGGTAGAGCTCAGGCAGTCCTGTGGAGGACAGTGAGGAAGGATTGGGGGAGCCAGGGGGATCAAAAATACCATAAGAGCCGGGCGTGGTGACGCACGCCTTTGATCCCAGCACTTGGGAGGTAGAGGAAGGCAGATTTCTGAGTTTGAGACCAGCCTGGTCTACAGAGTGAGTTCCAGGACAGCCAGGACTACACAGAGAAAGCCTGTCTTGAAAAACCAAAACCAAAAAAGAAAGAGAGAGAGAGAGAGAGAGAGAGAGAGAGAGAGAGAGAGAGAGAGAGAGAAAAGAAAGGAAGGAAGGAAGGAAGGAAGGAAGGAAGGAAGGAAGGAAGGAAGGAAGGAAGGAAGGAAGAAAGAAAGAAAGAAAGAAAGAAAGAAAGAAAGAAAGAAAGAAAGAAAGAAAGAAAGAAAGAAAGAAAGAAAGAAAGAAAGAAAGAAAGAAAGAAAGTTATCACATGAACACAGCCCACAGCATCAAGTGACTGGGCCTCAAGCGGGCTCACAGAGATCACGTGATAGAACTTGTATGGGTCTGACCTAGGTCCTCGGCATATATCTTATGGCTGTGTAGCCCGGTGTTCTTGCGGGGTTCCTAACAATGGAAGCAGGGCTACCTCCGACTCGTTCGCCTGGCTTTAGGACCCTTTTCTTCCTCCTGTGTTACCTCGTCCAGCTTTGATGTAGGAATGTGTTCCTGGACTTGTAGCTTTTTATGCAGTATTTAGTTGATGTCCCTGAAAAAGCCTGTTTTTTTCTGAAAGGAAGTAAAGGGAGGGGGGATGAATCTGGGGAAAGGGGGAGGTAGGGGAGACTGGGGGAGGGGAGGGCGCAGAGACTGAAGTTGGAATGCAATATATGAGAGATAAATAGATAAAAAGAAAGTATAAAGCGCCATCGGCTGGGTGGGCCTGCAGTACATCCCCTCCCCCTCCTGCAAATGTATACTACTGAAAACCTCACTGCAAGTTTTTCTTTTCAGACATTTTAACATTTCTATGTATACTGATTATCAGGGGAAAAATACTATTCTATCTAAAGTAAAACCCTTTTAGAAGTCAATCAATTCAAAGCAATTCATCTGATTGCCCAGGTTTTATCAACATGCACGAGTAAGCTGCTTCTAGTTAGATCATAGATATTTATCATGTAACCCTTTATGGATAGGGTTGCATTCTTTAGAAGCAGTCTGACCTCAGAACAGTAAATACCAGTTTATGGGATATGAAAGAGAAACAAAGGAACCATACTGCTAATAGAAAATCCCCAAAGAGAAAGCACAGAACAGAAAATATTTAAAATAATCTGCAGTTAAGAGAATCTTACTTGATTAGAAGGAAAATAATATCTGCTATATACATACTTATATATATATATACATACATACATACATATATATATACATATAGATGCATCTATATAATCTTTTTATTTCTGTATTTTTCCCTTGTTCACTGTTTGCTCTCTTGTTTGAAAGAAGGTTTCATGTCATTCTGGCTGTCTCCAAACTTGCCATGTCACTGAGGAGAGACTCAAACTCCTGATTCTTCCGCCTCTGTCTCTGGAATTAGAGGCACACACTGCCACGCCAAGCTGAGAATCTCTCAATTACTGTTTCAGCTAAAGACTAGCAAGAAATCAAGAGGCACAGTAACTCACAGCCCTGTATGTCTCAGTCAGCTTTAAAGCATTCTGTCTGATTTGGGAGCTGGAAAATGGGATACCCACAAGAAAGCAAGCTTACATTGATAGGTGATGCTGCCAAACAGAACTGCTGCATCAAACAAAAAACTAAAAATCCCCAGGATTTCAAAGTGATTAAGAAGGAAGAAATAAGGTTTTCACTCTTCGAGGAGATTAAAAATAACATTTAAAACCATAATGGTTGACAGCTAATTCAAAGGACAGCAAATGTTCTTGGATGGTATTGTTTAGGTTATAATGACTGTCCTTATTTTCATTTAACATTTAATTCTTGTACTATTGGACACCTAAGAGGTCTTTCTAGTCATTGCATCCACAGGGCATGGATGGACCTTAATTAACCAACCTGTTATGCACAATACAGTCACTTCTGTTTGTTTCCTACCATAAATGGCAGTGTGATACATGCACTTCCTGATGAAACTCTGCATGGATTTCTGGTTATTGTGTGAGCATCCCTCTGAAGTTTACTCTGATGTAAAAGCATTCCATCAAAACCAGCGTGTTTGCTAAACTGAAGGATGGAGACGGAGGAAAAAAACCTAATGAGGCAGGCTCAGCAAAGCGCCAATGGCAGAAGGCTGTGAGGGCGGGGCTTCCCGGAGCACTCCTCCCACATCCCTAAATAGTAAGACGCTCTGGGCAAAGTTGGAAAAGGACAAGAAACTGATAGGAGGTTAAATTTCTCCACTCAGTGTAGATTATACACACCATGTGCACTAGTTTAAGGTCTGTCACGTTACATCAGAAAGAGTTGGCCTGTCATACTGTCACAGCATTTTAGTGCTTTTAAAATCTCTGCCAACTTGCCTGACAAAAACTAGTGACTTTCCTTTTTAATCGTATTTCTGTTACCTTTCTAAGCAAACACATAATGAATTGAGAAAGTTTCCTAACATGTCTGGCTTCAGGTTTTGTGTTAGCCACTGAGCCACAAAGCAGTAATGAAGAACCAAGCAGCCTCTGTGCACACTTAGCATTCCTAAGCACCGAATCCCTACGAACAACTTGTGATCAAACACTATTGGAGCAAGTTACTCCCAGATGAGCAGCAGAACAGCCTGTTCCTGCACGCGTGGAGAACGGAGCACCTCCACTCCACCTCCAGGCAGGCGGCTCGGTGGGCAGGGTGCTTTGCAAGCACACGTGCGGAGGGCAGAGTTGAGTTTAGACATCGGCACCCTGTACGAGCTGACGGTGCAGCAGGTCCTAAGACAGGGGTGTGAAAGAAGAAGAACCTGGGTCAACAGTGAGCTCAGGCACGGTGAGAGACCCTACCCGAGGAAGAGGAAAACACCCACATGGAACTAGCATTCATACACGCTCAGGTGCAAATATACACCCACGTACAGAAACAAACATGCACACACATGCCAAAAGAAACATGTATATACAGTACACCCATAGAAATAGAAACGTGCACACAGAGAGACAGATAGGAACATGTACACACAGACAGGAAGGGATGCGTATACATGCATGCATATAAGGACACCTGTACAAAAAGCATCTGCCTTTTTACTAAGATGCTCAGAATTTAAACATTTATGATTTCTTCTTTTGTACTGAAGCAATTCATTCCCACCAATCATCTTCCACCTGTTGAAACTCCAGTGCTTCCTGAAATAGGAGTATACAACTATGGTGTAGTCACCAAATAGAACGCTGTGGAGCCACTGAAGTGAACTACGGATTCCACATTTACTGAAATGTAAGGATGTTCATGATATTCTTCCTGCGTACCAAACACATGTATAGGAGAATTTTCCAAAATATTAATAGTGTATACTAAAGGTATATGGGGAATTATTTCAGTTTTATAGGTTTCCCTGTTGTATAAGAATGGATATCTACAAGTTTTCTTATAAGAAACATATTAAGGCTATTTGTATTTTGATTAAAAAAAAAAGGCTGAAAATATTCCAGAAAGCCACTAAGAACTCAGAGCTTTAATAACATTTAATTTTGTAAATTTCTCAAGTCAATCAGATTTTCCTAAAGAATGAGACCTGGATTCTAGACATTTCCAAAAGACTAGAAAAGCAGTCAAAGGCAGACTAAGGACAGAGTAAGATCTGTATAGGCTAAGATGTCACTAGATTAAAAACCAGAACAACAGAAGGTATTGAGTGTCTTCAGCTCCAAGAAAAGGTGTGAAGGATCACTAGAACTGAAGGGACTCACAACTGCTATTTTCATTGCTATGAAGAAAATAACCCCTTAGAAATGAAGCTCAGATATCTACCGCCAACAGTCCTAGGATCCAAGGGCTATTTAATTTTTTAACATATAAGCGTCCATAAAACAACATAAAACAGCTGAAAGCTCTTAATGAGTCTACTTCATGAAGGCTGAAGGGGAGCCCACGGCACACTGAACTACTCACCTCTGTGGGGAGACATGTGTGCACACTGCCAGGTGTTCCCAGATGTGGTGTCAGAGTCTCATTCCTTATTTGAAACTGTGTTTTGCACATGTAGCCATCGGAACAATCCTGTGCTCCACCAACAAAGAAGACATGAAAAATGCCAATTAGTGCAAGAACCCATCCCTTGCAGAACTACCTTGTCACTTGCGTTCTAAGCCAGGCCAAGAAGAACCAGGCACTGTAAATGAGATGCTATGGATGCCCAGACTAACCCAATGTACACTGTGCACTACTTGATAAATATCGATCTTATTTCCCTAGCTTTTTTGCTTATTAATGTTCCTCTTCTAAATTAATCTCTTCTACCCTTTTTGACCTACTAGCCCAGCACACTGAGGTCAGACAGCAAAGCTTCAGGATGGTAAACAGGTAAAAAGCACTTAACCTCACAGAAACAAGTACCGCGTTGTGAGGAATGGTGCCCACTGGGAGATTTGAGGGTTCACAGCGAGGCTGGAAGCGAGTCTTATTGTCTCTTTGATGAAAGAGATGTCATAGAGTGATAGCTATATACAGCACCTCCCCAACTGTGTGGGAGCCTGCATTTTCCACTCCCTTACAGTGCCCCACAACATTCTGTGGTCCACAACCCGAGGAAGTTTTGTCTTACACTGCACCGGTCCCCCGGGGGTTGGGGGGGAGAGGGGCTCGGGGCTCGATGGCTCTAGTTCCCAGCTTCAGGGGCCACAGTCCTTTTCCACAGAGCCGCTCTTCTGAGAGCTGTAAACAACCACCTCATTTTCATGTATGTCAATCCCACGAGAATGTTCTCTTGGCCTCGAACTGGCTTATTTCCTCTTTAGAATGCATTTTATTTCTGTGCGTGCACGTCTGGGGACATGTGTCTCTGTGAGTGTATGTACACGTATGATGCGTGAATTTCCACAGAAGCCGGAAGCACGCGCTGGGTTCCTTGGAGCTGGAGTCACTCCTGTTTGTGCGCCGCCTGCTGCAGGCTGGGATCAAACCTCATGACTGAACGGCAAGTGCTCCTAACCGCTGAGACATCTCTCCAGCCCCACTAACTGCTTTCGTTCCTGCTTTCTTATACTCGATCTCAAATACAGACATGGGTAGTGTTTATCTAACTATAATAAGTTCCATTTTAAGGCAAAACTTGCTTGAATCGCATACATTGATGCAGAAGACTAGAGTATCTCTCTGTGCATAGACATATGTGCATGGGAAGGAATTAGCCCCGCAGCCCACTGCCACCCAGCACCCACGCCTTAACAGGGTCTATATAATGATGAAGGAAGGACAGGTCACTTCTTCTTATAAGAGGAGGGACAGTTGAAGACAGAAACAGGCACAGGAAGTTCTGAGAAAGCCACGTGAAAATGAAGAGTAGAGCGGTGTTGCTATGAGACAGGGAATACCAAGCACTGCTGTTAGCCACGACAGCATAGCCATGCCAGGATGACAGGTTCGGTCTATGAGGAGCTCCCATAGAGGGAGCATGTCCCAACCCCTTGATTTCAGGCCTCTAACCCCCCACCCCCTCACCCTCTGCCCAAAAGGGAGAGAGAATGCATTGGTCTCTTAGACCCATTTCATCTACTGATCTACTGTGGAGTACTATATTGTGTCACCTCTGGGAGAGGGTGGGATTACAATCATCATCATTTTAGAGAGAATTAAGAAGCTGGGAGATAGCTCAGTAGCAAATTATTTGTCTAACACACAGACCCTAGGTGTGATCCCTAGCACCCCAAAATAAATTTAAAGTTGTTTTTTTTTTTAATTATAGAAAGACAGATGTGGCGGCAACTTAAGCGTATCTTACGGGTCGTTGGCCTGCCAGCCTGCCAGCCCTTACTCGGAAGCTTGCTACCAGGCTCCCTTCTGAATGTGCGGACCGAATGTATTCTGGTGAGTTAACACCACTGCCGTAGGTGATTGAGCATGCCGAATACCATCCTGCCTGGAAAGCACACTACCAAATATCTAAAATTGATACTTTAAGTTGTTTCAGTAATATTAAGAATTAGAGTAATTGTCAGAATTACTGTTTTCAATTTCATATATGTCATCCAACCTATACTATCACAATCACTGTATTTGGACAATACGAACTTAGGTAAGACAGCAAACTGGCTCGCCGTCCACGTAGCATACGTGAAGTCTAGTTTGATGCCCAGCACTGAAAAAAATTAATATTTGCTCAAACGGCACATAAATGCAATGACTATGACATCATTATTACTTGGGTTTATCAAACGCTCACTCTGCTTCTGAACACTCGCCAATTTTCTTCTACCTCCTTGGTGAACGGAGTTCTTCTTCTGTACAAAATCCAGACAGTAGCTATGCAGCAGCCATCGCGTAATCAAGCAGAGCCTGAGACCGACGCTAACAAGTCCTGAAGAGTGCCTCGTGCACACAGCGCCTCGTGCACACAGCGCCTCGTGCACACAGCGCCTCGTGCACACAGCGCCTCGTGCACACAGCGCCTCGTGCACACAGCGCCTCGTGCACACGGTGCCTCCTAAAAGCCCGCGAACTATCACCCCACAGCTCAACAGTCCAGTCCACTAGACCAGGACGCAGTGCCTAACTCAAGCCTCCCCACCTGCTTCTTACGTTTACCATGGTTTACGATTTAATTCAATCCACTAAGTCAACTAGTATTAAACATCCCTTAGTTTTGTTTCTCCCAGTACATTACAATAAAATTAGAACCACTTGTTAGAGGAAGCCAGTATTTCAAGTGCAGAATCCAGACTACCATTCCACATAAAATCCCCATCCATGAAGCCTGTAGATCATCACAAGAGGATAGAAAGCAAGAGGACGACACATCTCACCACGTCAATCCTCCCTTCCAGAGGAAACAAGATGAAGGAATAAAGCATTTTCAAGAAACGTGTTTTCCAGCTAAGTAAGAGCAGACACAGGCTACTGTTTACACTGGGGACCAATGAGCCCAAGCCACCCATGAGTGCTCTGTGGACCAGAAGCATTACCATCACCCGAACACTGGACACGCAGAGTCCGTAGGCCAACCTCAGGCCCCTGAACCAGTGATATCAGGTGAGTACTGTTGGAGGCACTGGGGCAATCAATGCACAGTAAAGCCTTTACTCAATGAAACTGCACTGGTATTCATTCCCAACCCTACCTGTGCGTGAGACTCCACCCCAGTGTTCTAAATGCAGGGCTGGGGTCTCACTTTAGCCTGACTGTGAGGTCAGAGCCGGTACCCCAACAGCTTCTAGTGCAGTGCCAGTGTTAGGAATATTGAGCACCTGATGAACTCAGAGCATTAAGGAAGTAATCAATAGCTGCGTAGGAAGAAAGGGGGCGAGACCTTGATGAAGACCATAGCTCTGTGGGACCTTTTGAAATGCTGAAATCAACTCCACTACCACTCACTGTGAAGGCTTCACCAAGCTGTAGACCCTGCATCCCAGCACCTTAACTTACCCAGCCCTGACCTAGTCCTCCAGCCGCCATTACTAGATACCTCCGATATAAAGACAGCTTGCTAACCGTCTGCCGTAGGGCAGTTGCTCTGCTTGACTGTCCCTGTGGAAGAGAAATGAACAGGAAAGGCCCAGGTGCAATAACTCAAATACCATAAATAAAAATTCCAAACACTTCTTTATAGACAAATTTTCCCTTATCTAAACAGAGTGCTCATTGCTAATTTATAATAAAACTCACAAATGCGAAAGATTAAAACAGAGGTACATCTGTCTTCTAAAACATGATGCTAGGCTGGCGATGTGCCTCAGCCGGTGGAGCACTAGTCTAGTTCATGCAAAGCCCTCCGTTCCTCCCAGCACTGCAGAGTTATAATCCCTTCTGACTGACTAGAAGTCCAAGGTCATCCTCAGCTCAATCAGTCGCATACATAAGACCCTGTCTCAAAAAAGAAAGGGCAAACCAGAGGATTGAAACATTCTGTGACAGAGGTCTGGAGAGACGGCTCAGTGGCTCAGAGCACTTACTGTTCTACCAGGAGACCAGAATTTGGATCCCAGCACCCAAACTGAAGTATCCATGTACAGTCTAGCAGTTTTTTGGATCAGGAGCTCACCAGTACACCAAGGGATGTGAATATACAAATACACCACATACATACACACAAATAAATAATAAAATTTATCTAAAAAATACGTTGCACGGAATAAAAAAATCAAAGGACAAATATATAAATGCAAAAATAATGAGCTTTTAAGCTTCTGTCATAAAAAGGCAGTAATCCACTCAATATATAAACAGCTTTAAATTCCTCCAAATGCAAATAGTTATCACGAATCAATAAAAAAGACTAACAGCCCAAGGAAAATGAGCAGAGGATAGGTGGGAATGTAGGCAGACACACAGATAGATAAATGGATATATCACCAAAAAGGAAATATATGTGCATAAAAAGATGTTCAGCATTAACCATAATGGAAAGTGCAAATTAAAAATGATGTGACAATCTTTTGACCTATAGATTAGAAAACTATGATGTGTAATATTCATGCAAACTTATGGGCTAAAGAGGCAGAAGAAAAAATATTTAAATCAGTATTATATCCCTGAAAAGCAAGGTGGCAAAAACCAGCAAAACTTAAAATATCCTGCTGGGGATGGTGATGCACATTGATAGTTCGAGACAAGCTTGTTTTACAAAGAGTGTTCCAAAGCAGCGAGGGCTATATAGTGAAACTGTCTCAAAACTTAAAACGATGGGGCTGAAGAGATGGCGCAGCAGTTAAGACTGCTCTTCCAAAGATCTTGAGTTCAAATCCCAGTCACCACATAGCGGCTCACAACCATCTGTAACAAGATCTGACTCCCTCTTCTGGAATGTCTGAAAACAGGTACAGTGTACTTACATATAATAAATAAATAAATAAATAAATAAATAAATAAATAAATAAATAAATAAATAAATAAATCTTTAAAAAACTTAAAAAGAAAGGGGAATAAAGCTGGAGTCAGAATTGCTACATCCAATATCTTATCTTATAGAACTTACAGATACAGTCAGCCACATTTGTAGAAAGTGGAATTCCTGTGTTGGCACTAATTATACAGTTCTGTTTTCATGCCATAAGATCTAAAAATACTTGAATTATCATCAATGAAAGGTGGTAATATAAATCATTACACATTGAAACAATGAAACTTCACAACTAAAAAAAAAACTTGATGATTGTCTACAAGTATTTTATTGAAAATTATCCAAGGTAGTCTTAAATTTTCTTCAAGCATTTGTTAGATATAAATATATATATTGTGTGCACTTTGAATATTCATGTAGAAAGATACCTTTAAAACCTTTGTCTCACTGGTAATCTCTGAAGTAAAAGAGCACAGAGAGAATATTTTTAAATGTTATAATGTATGGCTCTTTGTGCCTTTGTGTAAGTGATGCTTACTTCAAACAAACAGCTGGCTATCTTTTGCACATCTGCTTCCAGGCCATTATGTTCCTACTGTACAGCCAAATGTTAAAACTTTTGGAGCGAAAACATCCTGTGGGTTCTATAGAGTCCCAGAGAGACTGGCAAGTTTTATGGTGTACTGCTGACTGCATTTTGGATGGAGATCTAAGAATTTCACATCCAACAGAACATGTTTGGATTTGCTTTCTTAAAAGCTGTCATAGGGCTATGCCACCTACCCAGAGAGCTAGGATACGCCTGCTACAGTCCAGCCACACAAATAATTATTGGGCTTCTCTTGTTGAATTTAATAAGCTTTTTACAAATCATCTCTTTTTAAAAAATGCCTTTATTTAAAAAGAAAAGTTATCTATCAAGTCTCAGCAGTGCTCTGGAATAAGGCATGGCACTGAAATTGAATACAACTGCCCAGAATGACTGGCTGGAGAAGGGGCCTGGCAAGGCCAAGGCAGGAAGACAGCTCAAGTTTTGAGGTTACTCCTGGAACTCCTGGACAAGGCCTTCAAGGTTAGCAGAGGCAAGGAGGACAAGCCAGACCTAGGACAAGCCCTTGAAGATGAGACCAAAAATCATCAATAGCTTCCCCAATCTGATGAATGCAAGAAAGAACAAAAGGAGTTCCCACTGACAAGCCAAGGCAAGGCTGTCTCAGGACATCCAGGGCTACAGAGAAAAACCTTATCTCGGAGAAATATACAAATGAAACAGCACGGCAAGGCTAGGCAGGTCAGACACTAAGATACATCAATAGTTGATCATTTTTAAAAGGCTAAGTTTAGGAGCCCAGAAAGAGAATGTTATGGTTATGGTGATCCTTTGAGTTGAATATGTTAATATAATTTACCCCACAGGCATCCAAATACCCACCTGTTTCTAGCCCTGGCTCTCTTTGGTTGTTATACTTTTCAAATGCATATATGAGGCTTGCCTGACTCTGATACCTCTAGAAATATTAAACACAAAGCTGAGTTATTATAGCGTGACCAGATCCAGTGAAAGTAATTCATTGGGTAAGTACTAGCCTCTGGCTCATTTTGATAAAAACTAACAAAAGCAAAAATTCAAGAGTGGGAAAAGTAGGGATATAATATACTTCATTTTTTGTGGAAGACTGAGAATTCTGAGGTGTATTAAACATGACGTAGTATGGCAGGGCAGAGGGCTGAAGACACACCCTCAGGTAAGCTCCACCAAGCTCCACCTGAGGAAGCTAGCCCTGCCTTTCTGTGGGAAAGAATCACATGTGGAGGTACTGTCTCAGGAGTCCTCTGTCCACCATCTGTGTCATGTAACTCCTGACTGTCCGCTTACATAGATGAGTTATCTCTAAAGTCTCCCTCTTTTACATAGTGTGAAACAATGAAATCTGTAACTGTTGGCCAGAGTAGTCACCTCTGCCATACTTTAAGCCATAGGTACTGAGCAGAATCTAAATATTATAAAGCCTTAAGATATAAGCATAATGATATAAACAGTAGGAGAGAAAACAGGAGGAAAGGAGCTCAAGTAGGCAAAGGAATCACATCAGTCATGGAGGAACCAACGGTGCAGTGCTATAGAGCTCTGTTGTTGAATGTTCTAAGGGAAACGGTAAGAATGCCTGTTGGGGGGGGCTGGCAAGGAGTGTGTGCTGCTCCTGCAGAGGACCCAGCACCTGCATGGTAGCTCACAACCACCCATAGCTCCAATTTCACGGGATCAGATGCCCACTTCTGACTACTAACAGCTCTTGCATGAACATGCATGCACTCAGGCATACACATACATACACGTATTTCTTAATTAAGAATAGCTGCTGTGGGTTAAATGTGAAATGTCCTGCATAGACTCAGGTGTTTGAACACTGCCCCTCAGTGGGTATCCTTGTTTTTGAAGGACTGTAGAATCTCAGGAAGTGGGGTTCTCTGAAGGAAGTGAGGCACCAGGGGCAGGCTTGGAGGTTCTATAGCCAAGTCTCACTACCTACTAACGCACTGTTTCTGACTGCTGGTGCAGTGCTAGCTCCTTCTCCTGCCATTCTGCCTTCCCCATCATGATCTCCTCCCAAGCTGTGAGCCAAAATAAACCCTTCCTTCTTTAAGTCTTCTGGTCACCGCAATAAGAAAAGTAACCAGCATAATGCCTAAAAAAAATTACTTATTACAGGCTCCACAAAGGTAATTAAAATTTCCCACCCAATGGAATACTATAAAGCTGTTAGGAAAAGATCATTCTATATACACTCACAAAGAAAGATGTCAAAGACTAGGGTATGGCTCAGTAGAAGAACGCCTGTCTAGCATTCCTGAGAACCTACGTTCATCTTCAGCATCGCATCCTCCAAAAACCCAAAACCATGAGCCAGGTCTGTAACCTCATTGTGTGGGAGGCTGAGGAAGAAGGACCATGATTTTAAAGGCTAATGTACCGAGACACACTACCTCAAAATTAATTAATTAATCGATTAATTAAGGTATGCTGTTTCAAGATTACAGAACAATAATACCACTTATTTATATATACGTGTTGGGCCAGTGGGTGGAAAAAAAAGGTATTTTCACTCTAAATTACATATATATTTAAAATACATATATTAAGTAAAAAAGCATTTCACTTATATCATATATTTATATAATATTTTAATAATAATTATATATCATTTTCCTTCTAATACTAAATAAAATAAAGACCCACCCCAAGAAAGAAAAAGTAATAGTTCCCCATGTATAAACTAAAGGTTTCAGCACCAGTTGTATAAAACTGAGGACCGGAACATTCCAAAGTATGGTTGCAGGGAAGGATTTATTGTAGAAAGGAGGGAAAGTACAATTAGAGGCATCAGGCAAAGGCCAGAGCAAAGACCAGAAAGACTAGCTTGGAGAGGTGTGGTTCTCCCGTCTACCCAGAAAGCCAGGAAAGGAAGCTGGAACTGTTGCAAGAAACATCTCTAAGTGAGCACAAGGCTGGGGGTCTCAGCAGGGTTGGAGTTCTCGGCAACGTTGAATGGAACTGAAAATGGAAAGCTGTAAATAGGCTTCAAACCATGCTGCTGGAAAAATAGGTGAAGCCCGGGCATTTGTCTCATTGCAGCTCAGCACCTACAAGGGTTAATTCGGAAACTGAAGGGGCGGGGCAGTTATTTGAAGAGCTTCATGGTCTCAGAGCCATACTGGTCACATAGCACACTGGGGGTCTTTCTGGGCTTTGCTCCCTCTAGACATCCTGGCCCCTGGGGTGTCAGGTTCAAAAGAAACAAATGGATACCTGTGGGGTCTCCAGCCCCACATTAGGAACACACCCCAGAGCGTTCTGTCCCAGGCTCCCTCAGCATCACAACTGCCTGTGTTTCTTCTCACCCCCCCCCACCCACCCTAAACTTCTCCAGCTCCGGGGCTTCCCTGCTGTCTTCTCATTCCTTGTAACCCTGCCATTTTGCTATGTGCTCTCTTGCTTCCCACCCCACCCCCATCTTCCTCTCTTGCTTCCCCCCCTCCACCTTGGTCTCCTTTGGCTGCACTCTTTTTGTCTTCCTCTCTTGTTCTTGTTTGGTTATTCCTCCCCCTCTGCCACACACACACACACACACACACACACACAGGGCTTTCAGTTTTCAATCCCATTCAACACTGAGACCTCCACTCTGGACCGACCAAGTCCACCTTCTTGTCACTGCCAGGCCTTTCCCAACTTTCTGGATAGGCCGGAGAACCACACCTCTCCCGAGCCCTTCGTGGAGGTCAAAGCACAGTATGGACTCTGGCCCCAGAGAAGAGGGGGTGGGTGAAAACCAGTCCCTCGTGGGTGAAATAAGAGAAGAAAGTCACCCAGCACAGTCTAGTAACAGCATCTGGGGAAAGAACGCACGCATAAATGGACCAAAGCATCCATTTATGGATTTAACCAGCTTTCCCAGGTAAACTCTTCAAAGACAGGTCCTTCTGTAAGAGAAGGGCAGGGCAGAGGAGGTAAGAATGTCCTCTCTGGGACACGCGCCCAAAGAGGCAATGCCTTGAATGCTTAAAACAACACAAAGATCCCTGGGCAGCTCTGGAGGCTAGGTTAGCCTAGATATTCCGCTGCCTGCTCAGCTCGGACCGGTTTTAAAGGAGGGTTACATATTAGATGATGCTAACTAATGTTCCGCTCTTCTTCTTGGACAAAACACAGAAAGAGAGAGTCTAAAGCTCAGCACTTTAACTCAGACCTCTGCAATGTGAGGTTTTACAATTAAGCATTTTCTTTCTTTCTTTCTTTTTTAATAATGTTTTGTTTTCAGGTTTTCCAACTTGCCCATTTTGAGTTTTCAATTTCTAGTTCATAGATGTGGGACCTCCGTGTGTGCCCTCATACTTTTTATTATATTAAGCAATTTCGTTTGTGCTCCCAGAGCATTTGGACTTATTTGTGCCAGAGGAATGGCCCATGGTGTTATAACTGATCCGGGGCCTGCTGCAGAAAACTAATTTTTTCTCTCTGGTCCTGCTTCCAATTTAAGTTTGTAAAGATTTTACCATATTTTGTCTGTTTACCCTCATCGAAATGTTCTCAAAGGTCTGGCTTTGCTTTTCCAATATCAGTGACTTAAAAAGGAAAAAAAAAAAAACATATAGATTGCTCCAGCTCTGATTACCCCTTTTTCTCTACATTTAAAGTTACTAAGAATCTTATCCCATTTGTTGTTAAGAGGGCTTAAACAATAGTTAGTTTTATACTTTATTAGATTGAAAGAAATGGTAATTCTGATAAAAGAAACAAGCAAGGTTGCTAAGGCCTTGTTCTGGCTGCCAAGCCCCACCCATGCAGAGCAGGACCTACAACTTACTAAAGGGCCCCGTGCTGAGGCAGTGAACTGAGCTTTCACAGGTTAACTCTTCAGAGAAGGGGCCTGCTGTAAGAAAAGGGCAGGGCAGAGGAGGTAAGAATGCCCTCTCTGGGATATGTCCAAAGAGGCAATGCCTTGAACACTTAAAACAACAGAAAGATCCCTGGGCAGCTCTGGAGGCTAGGTTAGCCCAGTCAGCACATCTTTTAGGCTCAGTGATGAAGCTGTCCTTGCCCTGTTCTGATATGTTATAAAACTTACAAACATCTCTTCCCCCCCCCCTCTCTAGGGGAGTGGGGGAGGCGAAGGGGGCTGTGGGTGTTTTCACTTGGAAATCTCCCCAGGTATACTGTCTCTGTATAGAAATCCCTCTTTTTTACAAGGACTCGGGTCACAATAGTTTCAGGACCTGTCCTAATCCAGTGTGACCTCATTTTAATCTTGATTATATCTGCCAAGACTCTATTTCTAAGCAAAGATACAAAAACAAGCACACGGGCTTAGGCGATGGTGGGAGAGGAGACAGCTTGTAAAGGAACCCAATCCTGTAAGAGGAAAGGCAGGCAGTGTGGGAGAAAGACAGCCCCATACCTGCACCTAGCGTGGGCATCTGTCTCAGAAAAACACCCAGACTGCAATTGCTCCAGCCTGACATTCAGGCCACAGTCTCGGAGACGTTCTGGAAACCAAAATGACACTAGCCAAAAATAGAGCCGAGGGTACCAGCAGCTATTAAAGGGGACACTCCGGGACCAGGCCAGCTTCTTAGCCCAGCGATACTGAGACTGCAGAGTCAAAAAGAGCCGCAAGAGTCGCTGATTGCGAGAGTACCAGATGTGTGGCAAAGTCTAACGGTTGTCAGAGAAGAAGGACAGGCAGGAGAAACAGGGGGGAGACGGGGCTAGGAGCCGCTGCAAGTCGTTTCTTTTTCTTTTCTATCTTTTTTTTTCCCTTTGGATATAACAAAAGCTTCTTGACATAATTTCCCAGAATGAGTCACAGTCTCTGCCCTTCAAGTCATTTCCACTCCAAGTCTGTGCATGTTTAGAGCTCTTACCCTGAATCTCTTCTCCTGTATTAATCAGCGCTCAGTAACAATGTCTCAAGGAAACAACCTTCAGCAGCGGAGAGTGGAAGGCCAGACGGAAGCTCAGCCCCTCGTGCACCACTGTGAGCTTCAGGGTCCTGCAATGTCCACATTCTCACCTCACGGGCTACTTATGCCCTCTGACCACTGGGCTCCATGGCTGAGGACTATACCCAGACTAAACCAACTGATGGCTGTAAATTCCCTAAAATGTCTGTGTTTGAAATTCATATAAAGGGGGGAATGTACTGGTATCATACAAAATACTCTAAGTGCTCCTTTGGCCTATGAACCATGAAATAAAAGACTAGATTTATCTTCCCATGTTAAATAGCTAAAAGTCCAACTTAAAAAAAAAGTATGAATAAGATGTTTTCTGACCTTGCACACAGACAGCACAGGGCAATGATCTCTGAGAGAAAAGCAGTAATTAAGCGGACTCAAGAAGTCCCCCAGCTCACAAAGTTTTATACTCAGTACAGAGGCAGCAAAACCAAACAAAGCCCTAGAGTCACTGGCTCCGAAGAGCCAGAGTTCCAAGTTGAGAAAACAGGGAGTCAGTCAACTGTGGGCAGCCACGGGGAGGGAACGCTGGCGATTGCCAGAGAACAGGCTGCATCCGCCTGAGCAGTGTTCACACACGCACGAAAGTCGATTCCTAGGGCCTGGGAACCACAGCCAGATGAAGTAAGCAACATAATCCTCAGGGCCAGGAGTCTCCCTATGCCCAGCTGCCAGAGCAGAAAGCCTTCCCGACATGCACAGCGGTGTGCAGCATCCTGGGCATACCTCAGTGGTGGTCCAAATGAGACCTCATCTCAAGGCTGGCTGAGACCTGCCCCACTATATCTTTAAACAGTCCCTGAAAGAATCACACTGATTGGCAGGGGAAAGGAAGAACCGGGAAACAGGCGAAGTTCATCAAGAGTTTTAGTAGGGCGGGAATAATAGCTGCTGCCTTGCGCAATGCGGTGACTATAACTGAAACCATACTTGCAGACTTCAGTGTGGCTAAAGGGGGTTGTAAATCTTCTCACCACCAAGAACTGATAAGGACTCCAAAGCGATGGATATGTTAATCATCCCAATCCAACCGTTACACAATAAAGACATGCAGTGAACCTTCCAAATGTAAGTATACTACAATATAAACACAAAACAACAAAGTTTCTAAAGGAAAAAAGTAAAGAGACGGGGGGGGGGGGGTTGGGGGGAGGGGGGTACAGAGGGCGGAGAGGCCAACTCCTGGAACCCTCACTGCATTAATTTAGAAATGGGGTATGCAGCATAAACTAACGTCTAGAATCCAACAGAAAAAAGTGACTGGGCATGCCCAGAAGACTAAAAACCTGACTGAAACAATAAGAAAAAAGTCAGTTGATTGAAATTTTGTTCTTGGAGGCTGCCGCCATCTTTGCTCCTGTGACTAAGCAGCCAGGTCAGCCAGGTACAGAGGGAACACAGAGTGAAAGATCATTCAGGGCACAGCCTGCCAGGGCTTCACCTGAACCCAGGAGCTGGGCAGCCCCGCAGTGGTCTGGGCACCTATCCTGCCAGGGAACATCTGACCTGCAGGGAGTCCTGCATTCAGAGGTGAGGCTGCCACCATCTTTGCTCCTGTGACAGTGGGGAGGGGCACACTGGTAGGCAGGGATCACCAGAGTAGAGGATCACTTGGGACATGCCCCCGCCAGGACTCCGCCTACATCCAGGAACTCAGCAGCTCCACAGCAATCTGTGCCAGGGAAAAGCAGGTCACCCAGGGGTGCTGAGATAGGCCTGCAGGCAGGCAAACAGGAGGGGCAGGCTCCAGCCAGTGACTGCAGGCCCAACTAACAAAAGGGAAAGGTAGGATCGTTGCTAACAGAGATCAAGGCGATATGACACCATCCGAACCCAATTCTCCCACAACAGCAAGTACTGGATACCCCAACACAGCAGGAAAGCAAGACTTGGATTTAAAATCACAGATCAGAATACTGATGGAGGGCATCATGGAGGGCTTCAAGAAGGACATAAATAACTCCCTTAAAGAAATACAGGAGAACACAAGTAAACAGGGAGAAGCCCTTGAAGAACTAAGGGAAAACACAACAAAACAGGTGAAGGAATTGAACAACGCCATCCAGGATCTAAAGAAGTAGGTAGTAATAAAAATGAAATCACAAAGGGAGACAACTCAGGACATAGGAAAGAAGTCAAGAGTCATGGATCCAAGCATCAACAACAGAATACAAGAGATAGAAGAGAGAATCTCAGATGCAGAAGATACCATAGAAAACATTGATACAACAATCAAAGAAAATGAAAAATGCAAAAAAGCTTCTGACCCAAAACATCCAGGAAATCCAGGACAAAATGAGAAGACCAAACTTAAGGATTATAGGTATAGAAGAGAATGAAGATTTCCAACATAAAGGGCCAGTAAATGTCTTCAACAAAATTATAGAAGAAAACTTCCCTAACCTAAAAAAAGAGATGCCCATGAACATATAAGAAGCCTACAGAACTCCAAATAGATTTGACCAGAAAAGAAATTCCTCCCGTCACATAATAATTAAAACACCAAATGTACTAAACAAAAAAAAAAAAGAATATTAAAAGCAGTAAGGGAAAAGGGGCAAGTAACATATAAAGGTAGACCTATCAAAAGTAAACTGGATTTCTCACCAGAGACTATGAAAGCCAGAAGAGTCTGAGCAGATGTGATACAGCCCCTAAGGGAACACAAATGCCAACCCAGACTGCTATACCTAGCAAATCTCTCAATTACCATAGATGGAGAAACCAAGGTATTTCGTGACAAAAACAAATTTACACAGTATCTTTCCACAAACCCAGCCCTTCAAAGGATAATGAATGGAAAACACCAACAAAATGAGGAAAACTACACACTAGAAAAAGCAAGAAATTAATCTTCTTTCAACAAACCTAAAATAAGATAACCACACAAACATAAAAATTACATCAAAAATAGCAGGAAGCAACAATCGCTATTTCTAAATGTCTCTTAACATCAACAGGCTCAGTTCCCCAATAAAAAGGCATAGACTAACAGATTGGATGCATAAACAAGCTGCATTCAGGAAATGCATCTCAGTGTCAAAGACAAACACTACCTCAGAGTAAAAGGCTGGAAAACAGTTTTCTAAGCAAATGGTCCCAGGAAACAAGCTGAAGTAGCCATTCTAATATTCAATAAAATAGACTTTCAACCAAAAGTCATCAAAAAAGACACGGAAGGACACTTTATACTCATCAAAGGAAAAATCTACCAGGAAGAACTCTCAATTCTGAATACCTATGCTCCAAATACAAGGGCACCCTCCTTTAGTAAAGGAAACTTTACTAAAGTATAAAGCACACATCACACCCTACACAATAACTGTGGGTGACTTAAACACCCCACTCTCATCAACGGACAGATCAGGGAAACACAAAATAAACAGAGATACAATGAAACTAACAGAAGTTTTGGACCAGATGGATTTAATAGATATCTATAGAACATTTCATCCTAAATCAAAAGAATATACCTTCTTCTCAGCACCTCATGGTACCTTCTCCAAAATTGACCATATAATTGGCCACAAAACAGACCTCAACAGTTATAAAAAGATCGAACTAATTCCATGCCTCCTATCAGATCACTATGGATAAGGGTGTTGCTTCAATAGCAACAAAAACAACAGAAAGCCCACATACACATGGAAGCTGAACAATGCTCTACTCAATGATACCTTGGTCAAGGAAGAAATAAGGAAAAAAATCAAAACATTTTTAGAATTTATTGAAAATGAAGGCACAACATGTCCCAAATTAATGAGACACAATGAAAGTAGTGCTAAGAGGAAAACTCATAGCTCTGAGTGCCTCCAAAAAGAACCTGGAGAGAGCATACACTAGCAGTTTAACAGCAAATCTGAAAGCTCTGGAACAAAAAGAAGCTAATTCACCCAGGAGGAGTAGAAGGCAGGAAATCAAACTCAGGACTGAAATCAATCATGTTGAAACAAAAAGAACTATACAAAAAAATCAACAAAACCAGAAGCTGGTTCTTTGAGAAAATCAACAAGATAGATAAACCTTTAGCCAGACTAACCAGAGGGCACAGAGATAGTATCCAAATTAACAAAATCAGAAATGAAAAGGGAAAAACAACAACAGAAACTGAGGAAATTCAAAAAATCATCAGATCCTACTATAAAAGCCTATATCAATACAACAGGAAAATCTGGATGAAATGGACAAATGCCAACTACCAAAGTTTAATCAGGATCAGATAGACCATCTAAATGGTCCCATAACCCCTAAAGGAATAGAAGTGGTCACTGACAGTCTCCCAACCAAAAAAAGCACAGGACCAGAGGGGTTCAAGGCAGAGTTCTATCAGACCTTCAAAGAAGACCTAACAACAATACTCTTCAAACTATTCCACAAGATAGAAACAGAAGGAACACTACCCAATGCATTCTATGAAGCCACAATTTCGCTGATACCAAAACCACACAAAGGTTCAACAAAGAAAGAGAATTTTAGACCAATTTCCCTTATGAATATCAATGCAAAAACTACTCAATAAAGTTCTTGCCAACTGAATCCAAGAACACATCAAAACGATCATTCACCATGATCAAGTAGGCTTCATCCCAGGGATGCAAGGATGGTTCAATATACAGAAATCAATCAATGCAATCCAGTACATAAACAATCTCAAAGAAAAAAAAAACACATGGTCATTTCATTAGATGCTGAAAAAGCATTTGACAAAATTCAGCATGTTTTCATGTTAAAGGTCTTGGAAAGAACAGGAATTTGAGACCCATATCTAAACATAGTAAAAGCAATATACAGCAAACTGAGAGCCAACATCAAACTAAATGGAGAGAAACTTGAAGCAATCCCATTAAAATCAGGGACTACAAGGCTGCCCTCTCTCTCCATACTTATTCAATATAGTACTTGAAGTTCTAGCTAGAGCAATTAGATAACAAAAGGAGGTAAAAGGGATACAAACTGGAAAGGAAGAAGTCAAAATATCACTATTTGCAGATTATATGATAGAATACTTAAGCAACCCAAAAAACTCCAACAGAGAACTCCTACAGCTGATAAAAAAAAAAACTTCAGGAAAGTAGCTGGATATAAAATTAACTCAAGCAAATCAGTAGCCTTCCTATACACAAAGGATAAGCAGGTTGAGAAAGAAATTAGGGAAATGACACCCTTCACAATAGCCACAAAAAATATAAAGTATCTTGGTGTGACTCTAAGCAAACAAGTGAAAGATCTGTATGACAAGAACTTCAGGTCTCTGAAGAAGGAAATCGAAGAAGACCTCAGAAAATGGAAAAATCTTCCATGTTTGTGGATTGGCAGGATTAATATAGTAAAAATGGCCACCTTGCCAAAAACAATATACAGATTCAATGCAATCTCCATCAAAATCCCAACTTGATTCTTCATAGACTTAGAAAGCGCAATTCTCAAAATCATCTGGAATAACAAAAAACCCAGGATAGCTAAAACTATTCCCAACAATAGAAGAACTTCTGGCAGAATCACCATCCCAACCTCAAGCTGTACTACAGAGCAATAGTGTTAAAAACTGCATGGTATTGGTACAGTGACAGGCAGGTAGATCAATGGAATAGAATTGAAGACCCAGAAATGAACCCACCCACCTATGGTCACTTGATCTTTGACAAAGGAGTTTCAACCATCCAATGGAAAAAAGATAGCCTTTTCAATAAATGGTGCTGGCTCAACTGGAGATCTGCATGTAGAAGAATGCAAATCAATCCATTCTTATCTCCTTGTACTAAGCTCAACTCCAAGTGGATCAAGAACCTCCATATAAACCAGACACACTGAAACTAATAGAAAAGAAACTGGGGAAGAGCCTTGAGCACATGAGCACAGGAGATAATTTCCTGAACAGAACACCAATAGCTTATGCTCTAAGATCAAGAACTGACAAAGAGAACCTCATAAAATTACAAAATTTCTATAAGGCAAAAGACACTGTCAAAAGGACAAAATGGCAACGAACAAATTGGGAAAAGATCTTTACCAACCCTACATCCAACAGAGTGCTAATATCCAAGATATACGAAGAACTCAAGAAGTTAGACTCCAGAGAGCCAAATAAGCCTATTAAAAAATGGGGTACAGAGCTAAACAAAGAATCTTCACTTGAGGAATATCAAATGGCTAAGAAGCACCTAAAGAAATGTTCAACATCCTTAGTCATCAGGGAAATGCAAATCAAAACAACCCTGAGATTTCACCTCACATAAGTCAGAATGGCTCAGATCAAAAACTCAGGAGAAAACAGGTGCTGGCAAGGATGTGGAGAAAGAGGAACACTCTTCCACTGCTGGTGGGGTTGCAAGATGGTACAACCACTCTGGAACTCAGTCTGGAGCTTCCTCAGAAAACTGGGCATGATACTTCTGGACAACCTCGCTATACCACTCCTGGGCATAGACCCAGAGGATTCCCCAACATGTAATAAGGATACATGCTCCACTATGTTCACAGCAGCCCTATTTATAATAGCCAGAAGCTGGAAAGAACCCAGATGTCCTTCAACAGAGGAATGGACACAGAAATTGTGGTATGTTTACACTATGGAATACTACTCAGCTATTAAAAACAATGAGTTCATGAAATTCTTAGGCAAGTGGGTGGAACTGGAGAGTGTCATCCTGAGTGAGGCAACCCAATCACAAAAGAACACACATGGTATGCACTCACTGATAAGTGGATATTAGCCCAGAAGCTCGGAATACCCAAGACACAATTCACATATCAAATGATGCCCAAGAAGGAGGAAGGAATAGTCCCTGGTCCTGGAAAGGCTCAGTGCAGCAGTGTAAGAGAGTACCAGGACAGGAAAGTGGGAATGGGGTGATTGGGGAACAGGGGAAGGCAAAAGGGCTTACGGGACTTTCAGGGAGGGGGGATCCAGGATATCATTTGAAATGTAAATAAAGAATATATCGAATAAAAAAATATTTAAAAACAAAGTCAATCAACAAAATGGGACAGAAATATACAGTAAATAGAATTAAGGACAGTGGCGTGAAAACAGCTATCAGGAGGCTACTCAGTGGTTCCTTAAAATGGGGAAAATGACAATAATTAACAAAAAGAGACAAGTACAGAAAAGTGCCTTGAGTTACCAGAGAGTTGGCGCACTGTTGGGAGTACTTACTTAGCCACCTTGGAACCTGAGCTTGGACCAGCCCTGCGTGGCTGGCTGCCTGGGTCTGCAGCTGAGTACAGAGGGACTCACTATGCCAGACGAGCATCACTGGAGAGGGGATCCAGCAAAACCACAAGCTCCGTCCTCGCTCATTCAGAGGCCCTGCCTCAGTACTAAACAGTGAGAGAGCCAGTGCGCTCCTGTGCCTAAGTTAAACTCCTAACAATTAAAAAAATGATGTATCCGAACTGAAAGCTATACTATATAAAATCAACAGCTTATTTAGAAGTCCAGAAGAAAATCTTACTAAACCTCCGGACTCAGCAACAGAAACTAAGGAGAGAGACAGGGGAAGACCGAGAAAGCCACCATTTGTATTTTGCCCAGTTTTGAGCCAGTTAAAAGCTTTGAGAGCCAAATAAGCTAAGAGCAACTGAACTTCATTTTTATGTCTCTAATCACTGTTAATAGAAAGAAGGGGCTTAACTTACCATGACTGGACCTGGTTGTGTGCTCTCAGTTCTTCATGGGGTCTTCGGCAGACCCAGTTACTGTAAAGTCTCTAGAGCTTGAAATGATTGCTACTTCACGACTGCTTGAACAAGAGGCTGAGTCTACAGTAAATGCCCCCAAACACTGTTCCCTTCTATGTGGCCAGAAGTCATGTGTGTGTCCAGAAGCCCTTGCTACCTGCCTACTACACCCTGTGACCCAGCAAAGCCACAGGGGATCCCAGCAAAGACGCTGGAGATCGCTGCCCTGACCAGAGAAGATCTTGATAGGATGCAAAAAAAAAAAAAAAAATGGACACCTAACATAAATGTTATCATTTTAGGCAGTAATAACTTGCAGTGGAAACCAGTAGAACATGAAACATATTAGGAAACAGCACATACGTGAAGTCTTACACAGTATTATGCCATACTGATACAGGCTGAAGACTGAAATAGAAATAACAGTGGCTGCAAAGTTATAGGAAAAACTTTCCTCAGATAGAAGGACACAATGCCTCTGGGAAGTAGAGGTGTAACAGACCAAAATGAAGCAAACACCCAAGCTAAGTGTTAACTAAAGAAAAGTAATTCCAGACCAACAAGAGCTGGTGCAAAGGTCCTGTGCCAGAGGGAGGGGCACATCAGCGTCAAATCATGTACCAATATTGGTCACAACAAGGAGTTTAGGTTATTCCCATTTCATTCTAAGTGCTAATAGTGAAATTATTCCGAAATCAAATAATTGGCTCACAAAATACCATTTCTTCCTCAACAAATAAAACTTTAAAGGGAAAAAAAATCTATACTTTAATTACACAAAGACGAAACTCATTAAAGTGTAGTATATTTTCTTCCAGTGTGCTTTTAATAAGACTTGTTTAAATCAGTTTTCAATTGCACTGTAAAAACAACTGTGCAGCCTACTTCTTTCATATAAGAATATTATATCATAAAAAAGCGTCTTACATCACAAACACTAAACTGCAATTCAGAGAAGGAAGCCTGGCATCCCAGTGCAGAGCAGGCTGTTGACAGTTTAATAGTAATATAGTATATATGTGACATCTAATGACGACACTGAAAACTTGTGCCACCAAGGAAGGGTAACTGTTTGAGGCAGGCGTCTGGTAGCTGTTCTGATCATTCATTACAGAGCATCTGCACATACTGAGCCATCACACTATACCCCATAAGTCCATTCAATCATGTGCCACCTGAAGGCAGTCACAAGGCATCGTGAGGTCTTCTACATGGCAAGCAACAGCTGAATACAACCGTCCGTGGGCTGCTCTGGAAGTTCACGGTGAGCTCCACCCATTCGCTGTTTGTATCTTTGTGAGAAGAATGTTCTCCCTTCATAATCTTAACTGGTTTCTCACAGACATTGCTAAGATCTTCCAGGTCTGCCTTCCAGTTCTCCCACATGTGTGTGAGCATGCCTGTTCTGTGGCCCTTGGCAATTTTCTTCTTTATGACTTTTTATCGATCTGGAGTTTTCTTACACTTCTTAGCTTGGGTGAAGAGCTGCATTCCCATGCTGCGGTGGCTTCCTACTGCCTCAGCAATCGGCAGCTGTGTGAGCTGTGTAGCCTGTGGAGAACTATGAGAAAAGACCCGGGCTCCACGGAAGGCCCTCACTCAAACATTAACCATGACCAGCCTAGCATCAGGCACAGTAGTCAAGCCGCCTTGGGCCTTCCAAGCCCATGTGGCTGCAGGCAAAGGTCACCAGATGACTTTAGGCAGGTCCACAAGAAAAGGAAGAATCTCCAACCGGGAGAGAGAAAGAGAGACAGAGACACAGAGAGACAGAGACACAGAGAGAGACAGAGAGACAGAGACAGAGAGACAGAGACAGACAGACAGACAGACAGACACAGACAGAATCTCTTTGTTTCTAGATGTAGTCCTAGGGTCCAATGCAAGCCTTGTAAGTGCTCGCAGCCTTCTGCTGAGCTATGACCCCAGCCCTACTGTCCCTGGCACATGAACTATACGGTCTCTTCTAGAACTGTCTGTTTACAGTGATACCTTATGCTTACTCTTCTATTGGGGCACTAATGCTTTAAAACTATAATCAAACATCACTAAAGGTGCTAATCTTTATCTGTCATTACTTCTAACACAGATTTGCATTTTTGTTTTTTCATTACATACTGGTCATAAAAACTTTAAATTTTTCTAGCGTTTCACTTCAAATTTTAAGGAAATCTTTTCTCCATACACAGCGGCTCAGCCCTGTAACCTAACGCCACGTAGGAGGCGGAGACAAGAACACTACCGTGCAGTTTATAGATAGCCCACCTTGAGAGAGAGTGGTTATTACTGCTTTATCTATTTTCTTACAGCATTTCTCTGACGGTTCATTAGAGGGCAGCTGCCACTCATCCTCACAGAGCACTTCTTACTTAGAAGAAGCTTAGAAAGACAGCCCTAGCTCAGCAGGGCAGCAGCACGTCTCAGACCAGCGAGCTTCACACAGGCTCTGTGGGTGCGCCCGCCCACCGCCCACCGCCCACCGCCCACCGCCCACAGCCGCATCTCCATTCAGTTTACATTCTTGCACACAGTACTGATCAGAGGTACAATCAACACTGTGGGGCCACCTTGGACTGATGAGCGAAGGAAAGCCATAGGTAAATACTGCCCCTTTTGGGTCATGATAGACCGCTTCGTAGTTGTCTGCAGACCCTGAAACAATGAAGAGCCAGGCACCAGTGGAAACATCTCAAGTTCAAGTGGCTTCCCCTCCTTCTGTGCCCTGCGCCTGCGCATAAGGAACAGCTTACATCCTGAGATTGTTCTTGAAACCCTTGCACACCAATCTCTACCCTGACCTTAACAGCAACACAGACTAAGGCATTTCATACCCTGGAAATAAATATGTTCTGGTTTAGGTTGTTTTGCTACGGTAGCCAAAAAAAAAAAAATCCATATAAATACTAAAAAGGAAAGATGAAAAGTAGCATAATAAAATAAACAAAATAATAAAAGTTAACATGAAAAGTGAGTCAAAAAAAGACCCAGTTTAATCCAGAAACATGTAAGTGCCTCGGGCGTCACCACCAAGGGAGTTCTAGATAAAAATACTAGGACGGTCCCACCTCAGAAATCTTTAGCAGGGCTAGAGATTGAGCTGTGAACTGCGCACTTATAGGCCAGGACTCTACCACTCGAGGAGGCCACTGATGTAACAATAATGTAACAAATAAGTGGAAATCCATCATAATTACCTTGACCTACATCAGAAAACAGTCAACAGAAATCAACCAACATCTGGACCCAATGATTTTTTTAAAGCTCTTAAGAAAATTAAAAATAAATTTAATTATTAATTAAGATTTAAAAAATACAATTTTTTAATTTCATAAAGAAAATCTAATAAAAAGTATAACAATAGGCCTTTCAGGGTAAAGGTGCTTGCTGTTAGAGTGCAGATAGCCTAAGTAGAAAATTGATCCCCAGAACCTACATGTTAGAAGGCTAGCACTTACCCCAGCAAACTGTCCTCTGACCTTCACACATATACTATGGTACACACACACACAACACTCACATTTAAGTAATTCACTAACTAAATAATGGAATAAAATTTCTACAATACGTTATCTGAAAAAAGAATATATAACAGAACTTTAATCAAAAAGAGCAATGATTGATAGGATAATCACAGATGAAATCAACTATAGAACATTAGTAAAAACAAAATTGATCGTGACAGATTAGTTCAGGGAACTGAATACAGAGTTTACAAATGAACCTCTCTATATATGAGAATTAGCATCTGCTGGGAGAATGTGGGTTCACTCAGAGAAGAATGTACGAGCCAAAGGACCCACCTGAGCCACTCTGGTAGCTCCACAGTAATTAGCCACACAGAGCACACCCTCTCCACAGCAAGTTACAAATGGACCAGTGCCCTACGGCAAATCCTACAATAATGCCTAGAGCAAAACACAAGAGACGCTTCCAGGAACTGAAAGTTAAGGAGCTCCTAATCAAAACATCAGCTCAGAAACATAAAGTAAAACAATAACAGATCCCTTAAAAGTGTAAAACTTGTATATGCAAAGAACACTCAAGAATTTCAAAGTTAAGAGAATGAAAAATGAGGAAGTATTTTAGCAAACAAAAAATATGAAAGATTATATACTGGTAACATATGCTGTTTTTATAAGTCAATATTAAAAAGATTCCCGATCCACAATAAAATAAAGTACATAAATTAGACCTCCTAAAAGAAATACTCACAACCAATAACTGTATAAAGATGTGCTCAACACCTGAAGTGATGAAAAACATGAAAATAATGTATAACTTTTACCTAGAAAGAATTTAAAACACCAGAGATGTCCAGGCTTACACAGCACATGAGAAAGTAAGTGCGCTGAGCATTCCATCAGGAATCTAAGTGGATCGGCATCTTGGGGGACACTGCCATTTCTGAGCACCGGTTTCGGTATGACCTGTGTGTGTCACATGCAAGGAACACAACACTAGGCAAAACAGACAAGGGCTCACACTCTGCAGTCAGGAAGCCAGGCACAGGTAAGCACGGCTGCACGTACACGCAATTGGTCAGGGTGGGGTAAGCAATGGGGGGAGGGGGCGCTATCTTCCCATAGGTGAGCCGGCAGAACCTCACAGAGGGGACACTGAACAAAGGTCGGAAGGAAGGAAGGGAGTGCCATAAAACTAGGAGAAGAACACAGGACAGCAGAGCTGCCCAAACTTTTCTGCTCATGGCCTCCTCCATCTGAGAAACTTTGAGACATGTTTTACATAAAGGTTTTACATAAGCGTATATTGTTGTGGATGGGCCTGGTGCTGTTCTTGTGAACCAATCCTCTAATGAATAGAGGAGCCAATCACTGGGGGAGTAGGCTGGACTTTTGGGTGAGACAGAGGAAGAGAGGAAGCAGGATCCTTTTGAACCAGGATGGCAGAAGGGTAAGATGTAGCTGCTAGAGTTTCCTAGTATCATGGCGGATCCTTGTAGATCCACTACTGGAGGAATCAAATTGCAGTAAGGCGTACAAGATTAGGTTTTAGTTGTTGCACCCAGAGATTGAGTTACTGTTATTTCTGAACTAAGTTTGTGTTGCATTTTCCTTCACACAACTGCTTGTCTGGGTTCAGGAGAAAAAGGTACAGCAGCGGCCAAGTGTGCGTTTTCCAGACATACACCACAAAGGCCATGGGGGATTTGAAGCACCGCTCGGGGTTGGCGCAGTAGTGACCTGCCACTGGGAACCTAGCGAGTTGTGTGGAGATGTTTCGGGAACTCTGGGCCAGTGAATCTCATCAAATCTCCAGTGCATGTCCAGGCAAGCCGACAGGGCAAAGACTCAAACAGAGGAACGGACTGGTTCAACTTTTTTAATATTTCCCACTACAGTATATAGAACAGGTTTGCAAATCAAACTTTTTTTTTTTTTTTTGGATTTTTTTGGATTTGGTTTTTCAAGACAGGATTTCTCTGTATAGCCCTGGCTGTCCTGGAACTCACTATGCAGACCAGGCTGGCCTTGAACTCAAAAATCCGCCTGCCTCTCCTCCCAGAGTGCTGGGATTACAGGCGTGTGCCACCACCACCCAGCCAAACATATCTTGATAATAAACTGTAAAGAAAACAATACTTTGGTAGATATTTAATTTTACTATTTATTAAAGTTGAGAGGTATTTTGTACAAGAGATGTGTGCTTGTTGTTTTTACATAAAGAATTAACTCTTGGCTGAACAGTTGGTGGGGTATGTGGGAGGTCTTTGAGGGAGGAAAGAGAAGGGGAGAAACTATGTAATTATAACATAATGTTGAAAATAAAACAGGTGGCCATCTTCTCTCCAGCAACTGAGCTGGGGTGGGGTGCAGCCAGGAGCGCAGAGAGCACAGGAGCAGCAGAGCAGCTGGGACAGGATCCATCCGGGCTCCTCCTGCACCCAGAAGCTGGGAAGTGCCACAGTCATCTGTGCATAGATCCTGCCAGGGGAGAACTGCTCTGCAGGGAGAGATTTGACTCCCTGCTTTGGAGGTGAGGACACCATCTTCTCTCCAGCTACTGAGCCTGCGGGTTCAGCCAGGAGTGAGTACAGGAGTGAGTACAGGCTGTGAGTACAGGAGTGGCAGAACAATTAGGACAGAGTCAGTCCGGGCTCCACCTATTCCCAGGAGCTGGGCAGCCCAACAGCACTCTGTGGCAGAGGAGAGCCGGTCAAACAGGGGTGCTGAGACAGGCTGGCAGACCCACAAAAGGGACAGGCGCCAGTCAGAGACAGCAGGAACAACTAATACCACAGATAACCAGATGGCAAAAGGCAAACATGAATGTTACCAACAGAAATCAAGGCAACATGGCACCATCTGAACCCAATTCTCCCACAACAGCAAGTCCTGGATACTCCAACATACCAGAAAAGCAAGATTTGGATTTAAAACCACAACTCATGATGCTGCTAGAGGGCTCCAAGAAGGACATAAATAACTCCCTTAAAGAAATACAGGAGAACACAGGTAAACAGGTAGAAGCCCTTAAAGAACTACAGGAAAGCACAACCAAACAGGTGAAAGAACTGAACAAAACCATCCAGGATCTAAAAATGGAGGAAGAAACAATAAAGAAACCACAAAGGGAAACAACTCTGGACATAGAAAACCTAGGAAAGAAGTCAGGAGTCATGGATACAAGTATCAACAATGGAATACAAGAGATAGAAGAGAGAATCTCAGATGCAGAAGATACCATAGAAAGCACTGACACAACAGTCAAAGAAAATGAAAAATGCAAAGAGCACCTAACCCGAAACATTCAGGAAATCCAAGACAAAATGAGAAGACCAAACCTAAGGATTATAAGTACAGAAGAGAGTAAAGATTTCCAACTTAAAGGCCAATAAATGTCTTCAACAAAATTATAGACGAAAACTTCCCTGACCTAAAGAAAGAGATGCCCATGAACATACAAGAAGCCTTCAGAACTCCAAACCATTTGGACCAGCAAAGAAACTACTCCCATCACATAATAATCAAAACACCAAACACACTAAACAAAGTAAGAATATTAAAAGCAGTAAAGGGAAAAGGTCAAGTAACATATAAAGGCAGACCAATCAGAATTATACCAAACCTCTCACCAGAGACTATGAAAGCTAGAAGATCCTGGGCAGATTTCATACAGACCCTAAAAGAACACAAATGCCAACCTAGGCTACTATATCCAGCAAAACTCTCAATTACCAAAGATGGAGAAACCAAGGTATTCCATGACAAAAACAAATTTACACAATATCTTTCCACAAATCCAGCTCTTCAAAGGATAATGAATGGAAAACACCAACAAAAGGAGGGAAACTACACACTAGAAAAATCAAGAAATTAATCTTCTTTTAACAAACCAAAAAGAAGAGAGACACACAAACATAATTACACCTCTAATAACAAAAATAACAGGAAGCAAGAATCACTTCTCCTTAATATCTCTTAATATCAATGAACTCAATTCTCTAATAAAAAGACATAAAATAACAGACTGGATACATAAGCAGGAACCAACATTTTGCTGCATACAGGAAACTCACCTCAGGCACAAAGACAGATACTACTACCTCAGAGGAAAAACAATTTTCCAAGCAAATAATCCCAAGAAACAAGTTGGTGTAGCCACTCTAATATCCAAAAAAATCAACTTTCAACCTAAAGTAATCAAAAAAAGATAAGGAAGGACATTTCATATTCGTCAAAGGAAAAATCTACCAAGATGAACTCTGAACAACTATGCTCCAAATGCAAGGGCACCCACATTCACAAAAGAAACTTTACTAAAGCTCAAAGCACACATTGAACCTCACACAATAATAGTAGGAGACTTCAACACCCCACTCTCATCAATGGACAGATCAGGGAAACAGAAACTAAACAGAGACACAGTGAAACTAAGAGAAGTTATGAACCAAATGGCTTAAAAGATATCTATAGAACATTTTGTCCTGAACCAAAAGAATATGCCTTCTTATCAGCACCTCACGGTACCTTCTCCAAAACTGACCATATACTCAGTCACAAAACAGACATCAGCAGATATAAGAAGATTGAAATAATCTCATGTACCCAATCAGATCACCACGGACTAAGACTGGTCTTCAATAACAACAAAAACAACAGAAAGTCGACATACACATGGAAACTGAACAACATTCTACTCAATGATAACTTGGTCAAGGAAGAAATAAAGAAAGAAATTAAAGACTTTTTAGAATTTAATGAAAAGGAAGGCACAACATACCCAAACTTTTGGGACATAATAGAAGCATTGTTAAGAGGAAAACTCATAGCTCTGAGTGCCTCCAAAAAGAAACTGAAAAGAGCATACACTAACAGCTTAATAGCACAGCTGAAGTCTTGAGAACAAAAAGAAGTAAATACACTCCAGAGAAGTAGACTGCAGGAAATAATCAAACTCACAGCTGAAATCAACCAAGTAGAAACAAAAAGAAGTATACAAAGAATCAACCAAACCTGAAGCAGCTCTTTGAAAAAAACAACAAGAGGGCACAGAGACAGTATCTAAATCAGCAACATCAGAAATGAAAAGGGCGGCATAACAACAGATACTGAAGAAATCCAAAAACCCATCAGATCCTACTACAAAAGCCTATACTCAACACAACTGGAAAATCTAGATGAAATAGAAAATTTTCTAGACAGATACCAGGTACCAAAATTAAATAATGATCAGATAAATTACCTAAACAATCCCATAATAACTAAACAAATAGAAGCAGTCATTTATAGTTTCCAAACCAAAAAAAGCTCAGGACCAGATGGGTTCAATGCAGAGTTCTATCAGACCTTCAAAGAAAACCTAATACCAATGCTCTCCAAACTATTCTGCAAAATAGAAACAGATAGAACACTACCCAATTCATTTTATGAAGCCACAATTACTCTAGTACCTAAACCACACATAGACTCAACAAAGAAAGAGAACTGTAGAGCAATTTTACTTATGAATATCGATGTAAAAATACTCAATAAAATTCTTGCCAAGCAAATCCAAGAACACATCAAAACAATCATGTACCATGATCAACTAGACTTTATCCAAGGGATTCAGGGATGGTTCAATATATGGAAATCCATCAATGTAATCCACTAGATAAACATACTCAAAGAAAAAAAACACATGATGATTTCATTAGATGGTGAGAAAGCATTTGCACCTCTTCATGATAAAAGTATTGGAAAGATAAGGAATTCAAGGCCCATACCTAAATATAGTAAAAGCAATATACAGCAAACCAGTAGCCAGCATCAAACTAAATGGAGAGAAACTTGAAGCAATTCCCCTGAAATCAGGGACTAGACAGGGCTGTCCACTCTCTCCCTACCTGTTCAATATAGTAATGGAAGTCCTAACCAGAGCAACTAGACAACAAAAGGAGGTCAAAGGGATTCAAATTGGAAAGGAAGAAGTTAAAGTATCACTATTTGCAGATGATATGATAGTATATTTAAATGAGGCCAAAAATTCTGCCAGAGAACTCCTAAACCTGATAAACAACTTCAGCCAAATGGCTGGCTATAAAATTAACTCAAACAAGTCAGTAGCCTTCCTATACTCAAAGGATAAAGAGACTGAGAAAGAATTTAGGGAAATGACACCCTCTACAATAGACACAATTAATATAAAATAGCTTGGTGAGACTCTAACCAAGCAAGTGAAAGATCTGTATGACAAGAACTTCAAGTCTCTGAAGAAAGAAATTGAAGAAGATCTCAGAAGATGGAAAGATCTCCCATGCTCATGGATTGACAGGCTTAATATAGTAAAACTGGCCATCTTATCTAATCTGGGACATTTGACAATTAAGGTAAGTCAAGAACATATACTCAATATGGCTCTTATGTTAACATTGTCTGGGCACTCAACAAGCCCAGAGTCAGCATATCTTCAGTATGCCACACCAATCACTCTGGCAGCTAGCATGCTTCTGCAACATTCTGTGGAAAAAAACATAGACATGCCTTCTTCCCCAATATTAAGTCAGGATCATGGTATATGTCAATAAGTAAATTCCTTCATTTCACCCTACCTAGGCATCAGTATGCCTAGTTATAGGATGCTACTATAGATACTCAGCAAGGAGTTCCTTGACATCCAAATTTTAAAATTTTCTTAAAAATATACAAGCATAATTCAAATGATATGCACAGGGACACAATTTTCCCCTCTCTTTTCCTTTAAGGCAGCACTCATAGAATATAAATGTAGCATTTTTAGTTGCTTTTTCTCTTAGAGCAGTTGCAACTAGAAAGTCTAAAAATGAATCATTAGTCACGTGCACATATTTTAATCTTTTAAATTAAAAATATGAGTATCATTTATCTGTAATAATTAATTAGGTCCTCTAGAATTAACACCATTATGTGGTAGAGGTAGAAACTGAGGACTTCAAGACAGATACACTGAATTTAATAGAAGAGAAAGTGGAGAAGTACCTGACGCACATGGGCACAGGGGAAATTTTTCTGAATAGAACACCAATAGCTTATGCTCTAAGGTCAAGAATTGACAAATGGGACCTCATAAAATTGCAAAACTTCTGTAAGGCAAAGGACACTGTCAATAGGACAAAATGGCAGCCAATAATTTGGGAAAAGATCTTTACCAATCCTACATCTGATAGAGGGCTAATATCCAATATATACAAAGAACTCAAGACATCTGACTCCAGAGAACCAAATAACCCTATTAAAAATGGGGGTACAGAGCTAAACAAAGAATTCTCAACTGAGGAATACCAGAGGATAAGAAACACCTAAAGAAATGTTCAATATACTTAATCATCAGGGAAATGCAAACCAAAACAACCCTGAGATTCCATGTCACACCAGTCAGAATGGCCAAGATTAAAAATTCAGGGGACAGCAAATGCTAGAGAGGATGTAAAGAAAGAGGAACACTCCTCCATTGCTGGTGGGATTGCAAGCTGGTAAAACCACTCTGGAAATCAGTTTGGTGGTTCCTGAGAAAATTGGACATAGCACTACCTGAGTATCCAGATACCACTCCTGGGCATCTACCCAGAAGATACTCCAACATGTAATAAGGACACATGCTCCACTAAGTTCATAGCAGCCATATTTATAATAGCCAGAAGCTGGAAAGAACCCAGATATCCATCAACAGAGGAATGGATACAGAAAATGTGGTACATTTACACAATAGAGTACTATTCAGCTATTAAAAACAGTTCATTAAATTCTTAGGCAAATGGATGGAGCTAGAAAATACAATCCTGAGCGAGGTAATCCAATCACAAAAGAACACCCATGGTATGCACTTGCTGATAAGTGGATATTAGTTCAAAAGGCCAGAATATCCAAGATACAGCTCACAGACTTCAAGATGAAGGAAGACCAAAGTTTGGATACTTTGATCTTTATTGGAAAGTAGATCAAAACACCCATGGCTCACAGCCAACCAATAAAATGAGTATAGGGTCCCCAATGGAGCAGCTAGAGAGTGGACCCAAGGAGCTGAAGAGGTTTGCAGCCCTGCAGGAGGAACAATAACATCTACCAACCAGTACCCCCAGAACTCCCAGGGACTAAACCACCAGCCAAAGAGTACACATGGAGCAACACATGGCTCCAGCTACATATGTAGCAGAAGATGACCATTTCAGACATCAATGAAAGGAGAGGCCATTGGTCCTATGAAGGCTTGATTCCCCAGAATAGGGGAATGCAAATAAGAAAATTGGAGGGGGCAGTGAGCAGGGGGAAGGAGGATATGATAGGTTTTCAGAGGAGTAACGTGGAAAGGGGATACCATTTGAAATGTTAATAAAGCATATAATAATAATAAAATAATAATAATAATATAAAAAAGAAAAAAGAAAAGAAAAAAGGTATTAAAAATGAAACAAGGATTAGTGGTTTTTCTGGGTTTTTGGTTTGTTTGGATTTTTTGTCTGTTTTTTTTGGCGAGGTTTAGGACTTTTTGTTTTGCTTTATGGTTTGTTCTGTTTTTGAGTTTTGGGTTTTTTTTTTTTTGGTTTTTGTTTGTTTGTTTGTTTGTTGTTTTTTGGCACAGGGTTTTTTGTATCTTTGGCATAGCCAAAGATAGCTCTAGCTGTCTTAGAACTCTCTATGTAGACCAGGCTGGCCTCAAACTCACAGACATCCACCTGCCTCTGCCTTTTGAGTGCGAGCATTAAAGATGTGCCCCACCATGACCATCATTTTTTTTTTAATTTAGTTTTTAGTTATTATTACGGTGTATGAAGGAGGATCCAGGTCACAGCACATGTGAAGGTCAGAAGACAACCGGATAGAACTGGTTCGTTCGCTTCACCTTCTCAGGGCTTCTAGAAATCAAATTCAGGTTTCAGGTTTTCACAGCACTCGCTTTGCCCACCAAACCACCATCTTCTCAGGAGCCCCTGGTACTGAACCATTTTCTCACCAGCCCCTGCTACTTTTCTAAAGCAACTTAAGGAAGAGTTTATTCTGAATCACAGTTGGACCGTAAGGTGTTTCGTGCTGGGAAAGGCATGACAATCACAGCAGGTCTAGCTGTGGAAACAAAAACAAGGACAGCTGCTCACTCTACATCAACAGCCACGAGGCAAAGAGCGGCTGGCCCGGCGCGCTGGTGCTCAGCTGCTCTCTCTTTTCTCTTTTCACACACTCTAGGACCGGGGCCATGAGGTAGTAGTGCCCCGCGCATTCAGAGAGGGTCTTCCCCCCTCAGGTAAGCCTGTCTAGGAACACCTTCACAGACACTCGCTCACAAGGTTGATTCCTAGGTAACTGTGAATCGACTCCAGTTGACCAGGAAGTTAGCAGTCACAAAGCAGAGCCACCATCTAAGGCCCTGGAAGCAACTGTCAAAGCTTTGGATTTTACTAAAGGCACTGGAAAACCTTCCAAAAACCTTACCTCAGCATTCTCACATTTTAATTCTCATTCTTGCTACTGGTTAGAGACACTACACGTTAATTACATACTTAATTTTAACAGCTGTAATAATCAGGTGAAAATGGTAGATGCCTGAGTTTATGGGACACGATGGACGGAAGAGAAATGACTGAACGTAGGAATAGTTTAAAGGTAGAGTTACTAAGATGTGTGAATGGCTAAACATGGGCTATACAAGAAACAGAAAATGAAAGGTTACTTCAGCATCTCATCCTGAATAACTGGAAACGAAGATTTACTGATATAAGGCATATACATATATATATGTATATGTATATGGAAAAAGCAGGTAGAGGGTTGCAATGAGAAAAAATAATGTCAATTAGAATAATGCATACAAAATCTGAAGTTTGAGACATACTCTTAAAAACATAAATCGAAGTGTGTGTCTATATGTGAGACTTTGAGTGTCTGTGGTCTATTTGTGTGTGTTTGTATGTGGTGTGTGTATGTGTGTGAGTGTATGTGTGTTTGAGTATTGTGTAGTATGTGCATGTATGTGCTATGTGCACGTGAGGGTGTATGTGTATATGAGTTTGTTTATATGAGTGAGCATGAGGGTGAGTGTGTATATGTGAGTATGTGTGTGTTGTTTGTGTGTGTCACTGTGTGTAACTGACTGTGTGTGTAATGTGTGGTGTGTGTGTTATGTGTATGGTATGTGTGTGAATGTGTGTGAGAGTGTATATGTTAGTATGTGTGTGTGTGAGGGTATGTGTGAGTGAATGAGTATCTATATGTGTGTGTATGTGTGTGTGTGTGAGATGTGTAGGTGGTGTGGGGGGAGGAGAGGGCATGTGTATGAGTATATGTATGTGAGCAAGGCTGTGTGGTGTGTATGTGTGTCTGTGGTGTGTGAAGGTGTATGACTATGTGTGATATGTGGTGTGTCTGTATAATTAGTGTTTACAGCCAAGTAGCTGGATGTGATTCCCTCCAGAAAGTCTAAATCCAGAAAAGAAGACCAAAGACAGAGCCAGGAGGCCTCCCGCCAGTGATGAAGCTGTCTTCCGGTCAGGAAGAGTCATCATGTGGGAGGCAACAAAGAGACCAAGCGAGCAGATCCAAGCAGATCATTATAAAGGCTGTGATAAGTCTGCAGCATCTATCAAAAGGCAACTTGAGACCAAGATCATTTGGCAATTCTATTTCGAACCATCCTCTCTTCAGACATAAATGTATGTGTGCATATAACACTGTGTGGTACAGATATTCACTGGTGTATCATCTGCAACAACAAATGAAATGTCCACCAGTAGAGAAATGTTTAACTTAGGTTTACTCTGGACAAGGTAATCAAATGTGACAATTATAAAAACTGGCAGAAAAAGGCACTGAACACAATGTCTTACAAAATACTACAGCGGTTCCAATGATGGAAGAAACATATGTACAGGCACCGGCACCGGCACCGGAGGACAGAGCATCGTTTGAGAGAAATCACTTGCCAAAGCGACGCCCAGAGACACAAATGTGGAATGCCACAGGATATGTGCTTCTCAGTTACAAGTGCCCTTCATGTCCCCTTCTGTGAAAGAAAGATTCCAAAAAGTACACAAATCACCTTCCAAAGGATGGAAGGAGGGAAGGAAGGAAGGAAGGAAGGAAGGAAGGAAGGAAGGAAGGAAGGAAGGAAGGAAGGAAGGAAGGAAGGAAGGAAGGAAGATAAAAAAAAGAAGGAAAGAAAGAGAAAAACAAAAAAGAAACTCAGTCCCCAGAGTGAGGATGACAAATTCGTCTTCCTGCGTCTTCTTTCTCGGTGGCAGAGGCCAACCCAGGCATCATGCATGCTACACCAAGCGTCCTATGACCGTTATACACCCAACCCTTAGCATATGACACCTTCTGTGTCACTCCGTTGTTCATAATACACTATTGCAAAATTTTCACAAGAGATGTGTGTGCTCCACTGTAGATTTTTAAAATTAAGAAAGATTAGAAAATCTATGAATCACAAATAGTCATCCCTGGCAATTTTTATTCAACTATCTGTTGAGTCCATTACCACCAAAAAGACCAAAGAATTGGTGTAATATAAAGCAGGAAATAAGTTTTCTAGCCATTTCTTGGAAAAACAAAAACAAAAACAAAAAAACAAAAACAAAACCAACAACCCACTGCATAACAGCAGACATATGGTAATAAAAACAGAAGAGCTGACCGAATGAGACAGAGAGAAGAGAATTAAACTGAACACAGATTTGCAGTCTCTGATTTTAACCAATGAGGCAAATCAAAAACTCCGTGTGCCACACTGGTGAGAGGCACAACTCTGCACACTCCCAGTGATGCCACAGCATGTATTAGTACTCAAATACACCTTATAGCAACCAAAGGGCTTCCCTCATCGGCCTCCTGTTATCTAAAGGAACCCGAATTGTCTTCTCTTCGCAGACTTCTGGCCCCACACTCTGGTCCCACTGTCTTGCCTGGGCAGGCCCAGCCCTGCCTGGTGTGGGCAGAGATAGGACTGCAAGCAGAAGCACGCTACAGGAGCCCCAAGGCTTAGGCAGCATACAGCTAAGATTCTTTCCCTACAATGATGCCAAAAGGTAGAACAGTTGAAGCAATGTGGTCCTACAACCACAAGACTTCTGACTGACTGAATTCTGCCAGGGAAACTGGGCATCTGCGGGTCACACATGCCAGAGTAGGCTACAACCGGCCTCAACTCAGCCCTTTCTGCTGAATCAAACCCCTCAGGTGCCAACTCTTTGTCTTCAATACAAACCGCTCACCAGCTCCTCCCAGACCTTCACCGGGTGGGGTTCACCGTTCCATGTATGGCTCTGCCTCTAATTACTAGTTACTGCATTTGCATATGTGTTTTTTTCTCATTATAATGTCATTAGCATTCGAAGGAGCCTGGTTGCCAGGGCAACCAGGAGTGCTGGAAGCACTGCACAGCCTTTAATGAAAACTTAACCCTACTTTGTTTAATTCCTACTGTGTTCTGGCTCGCTCACTTTGGTGGTCACAAGAATGGAAATACCCTGCAGCTGCCCTCCCCCACCCCCGTTTGGTTACGTGGTGTTTGTCAGCCATGTGTGTTCTACTGAATTTACGAACACGCATTGTTTTTCCTAACTAACCCTGATAGCTTCCTTCCACACAGTTAAATTCTCCTCAACACTGTCCCCTCAACACGCTGCTTCGCATACCTGTGACAGACTCATTCTCTATACAGTGTCAGGCCCTTCAGCTTTGGTGATTTCCAAACCCATTACTCAGGATCACCCACTTCTGAGAGCATTCTAAACTGCTTGGCCGAGGAGGCGGAAACTCACTAAAGCAGGCTGACTGCTCACCAGAGAGCATTCTTCAAAAGGAGGTCTGACGTGACCTGTTGAGCCCCACTGCCACAAAGGCTCTTATCAAATCCTTATACAATAACAAGAGTGTGTCAAGCGGCCAGATCAAGGATTAAGGAAAACAAGTCGTAACAGGCAAAATTTTTACTTAGCACAAGTAAAAATAAAATCCTAAATTTAGGCATAAGAATCCAATTAAACAGACCCTGGAGCTCCTTGACATGCGAGCCCAATGCTAGGCCACAGGAGCCCTGAGTCACCAGGAGGAGGCGCGTGTGCCGAGCTGACACGCTCACTCGGAAGCTTTAGGACTCCATCTGCAGCTGGTATACTGACAGGACAAGATGAGGGGGTAACAAAAACAATAACACAAAAACACCTAATGAAAGCAAAACTGTAACATGATTAGCAACTGTGATTACTAGATTAGTGATCACCCCAATGTCCTACTCCTCAGCATTCTTTTCAATAGAAGAGAAGACAGTGCCCTGCCACCCAACAAATAGAAAGGTCAGGGAGCAGGAGCTAAAGGTCAGTGGGAACTGAACTCCTCCTGCGTGCGGTGCAGCTGACTGGGCAGGCCTGTAGGGTTGGCGTTGCCGGGCAGACATGTTTGATGATGGAACCACTGCACTAGCTGAGAGATAGGTACTCATCACATGAATCTACCTAATCCTACTAACCAAACTTCCTAATTTTATTTAACTTAAATCTGCATTTCAATTACCATATGCAACCAGTAGCGCCACATTCTGAAGCACAGCTACAAGGACAGCGGGCAACTACTGAGTAAATGGAACAATGCTAAAAGAGTGAAGGGTCTTCTCCAGCTTCCCTACAAACAAGTGATTCAGGGGGGCCCAGAGATGCCTGTGCCTCAGTCCACACAAGCCCCAGGGCACAGGGATCCTCAGCCTAAAGACTGGAGGTCAAAGTTCAGGAGACGGGTAGTGGTGTCCTTACAGAGTTGAGATACAAATCAGCAGAGGCTTCAGTTCTCAAACTCTGAAGTCGAACGACCTGGGTCCACACCCTAGTCCCAGCTTTAAACATGTGAGATCAGTTTCCTCATGTGTAAAACACGAGAGTAATAATTGCTATATCGCCTACCAGTGTCAAGACAAAGCCTGTCCCCATGTGCAAAACAGTAGAGCCTGAAGTAAAGTAATGAGCAATGGATGGTGTGTCCCCAGAGGGCAGGCGTCACGAGCTACTTTATTGATCAGTCCACACCAGTGAATTAGGAATACCTAGAACCACCAACCCATTTGTCTTCCACGCATGTAGGTCATGCACATTTTCCAGATTCCATCATCATCCTCCCACCACCCCGCCCCACCCCTCCTTGCTCTATCCTCTACACCTCTAACACACAAGTCAGAGCAGAGTTCATCCCCAGCATGCCTGCCCAACCCGTAACTTTACTTCCTTAAGCCGTAACTGTTCCCACTTCTGGTTGTTTTTATCAACATTCTAGTAAGCACATAAAGTAATGGCTTCATTCTGCGTTGTCAATGCCAGCCCTAACTATCCACATCAGTCCCTGAAGTCTCTTAGCTGGCACTCTGGGGCCTGTCGGAGCTGGTATTCTTGTCTTAGCCTTCTAGACTGTCACAGTAACCAAATCACTGCTTAACCCTTTTCACATGCAGAAAAATTCACATTCGAACAGTACAGCAGGGTGTATAGGAGAGAATTTGGAGATGCTTATACAAACTGTGGTGAGAAATCTTATCTTTTCTTGGTACTGTATGATTATCGAAGCTGGACTCCATGTCCTCTCCAGCCCCAGGCAATGACTCCAAAGAGAGGAGCATTTATTTACCACTCTGTGAATGATGGGAAGGCCTTTCCCAGCAACCACCAGAATTTGGGTGATTCTAACGTCCATTTCCAAGTGTCATCATCTGGTGAAACAAATGAGTCTTCCTTTACTTTCTCTGACCAACACGAAAATGAAACTTTTTTATGCCAATGTTATGAATTATGAACAGGAAGGCCTGGTGTGGTGGCGAGTGCCTGCAATCCTGGCATGTCAGGAAGGAAAGGCAGGGGAATCTTAGGCTGACAGCCAGGCTGAGTTGCATGGGAATCCTCAGCTAGCCTCAGGTGCAGTGCTGAGGACCAGAGTGCCCAGCAGTCATATTTCTGTGGCTCCGTCTGACAGCATCCAGAACCCTCTTTCAGCCTCCACAACACCTTCACACATGTGGCATGTGTGTGCCAAACACACACACACACACACACACACACTTAATAAAAATTCAAGACTAAGCCTTTTTTAAAAGTGAACACAACTAAAATCTTACATTTCAGTTAACACTGCCACTTCTCCTCATACAGAGATGATGCTCTGGTCGACTTGATGGCTGTTTTCAGAGGGGAGGCTGAGGCAGGAGGATTATGAGCTTAAGGCCAGCCTGGTTTACTTAATGAAACACTGTCTCAAAAATAAAAGAAGTTTCTCTTCATTATTAAAATTGTGACATGTACTATAAAAATATTTTTCTTTTTCTTCATTTTCAAGTACATGCATGTGCTTGCCAGCACTGTTCGTTAACGTGTATATATGATTTTTGCATATGTGTGGATGTACATATGTATGTGTACATGTGTGTAAGGCATGTGTAGGTCCGAGTTTGATGTCAGAAATGCCCTCCATCCATCCCCCTTCCACTGTACCCACTGGGTCAAGATCTCTTGACCAAACCCAGAGCTCCTTAGCCGACTTGCTCTGGGGGTGGGGCTGGGGGTGAGGGGCGGGGGTGGGGTGAGGGGGCGGGGCTGGGGTGAGGGGGCGGGGTCCCATCTCAGGCTTGGGAGGCTGCAGCAGCTTGCTGCCTTCCATCTGTCGTCACTTACTTGTTCATCTTAGTGGTACCCAGGGATTCGGGTGTCTGGAGTGCAGTGCCCCACCCATGCGGTGTGGCACCGGGCTGGGTCATTTTAGGCATGGTCTGCCCGCCTAGGCAGCTGGGTGTGGGATTGGCTCAGGCTTGCTCAGCCAACGCAGGCCAAGTGAGGGCAGGCAGGGTCATCACAGGCATGGTTGGCCCACGCCAGGGATAGATACTCTTCTATTAACACATTCTCAGCAGCTCCCTTCAATTATTTTTATACGCTAAAAAGAAAAAAAATGCTCACTTTTGGTTCTTCTAGCTTATAAACTTTTGAGAAAGCTCCCAAAATGTAACATGGTACTGAAGGGCTGCATCTGGCCTGTGCCTTTACACAGATGCTTGTGAGGCAGCTCCCAGCGCTCCTGGACTCTGCACTGGGATACACGAGACCCTGGAATTCACAGACAAACCACTGAAGCAGCGTCTCTATGAATAAAACAGGGAAGGCTGGTTCCTTGGCACTCCTGAGGTAAAGCCTTCCACCCTCCTGCCTTTCAGTGACCCCATCGGAACAGAACTCTGCACACGTGTCCCTAACTCCTTACATGTCCCACAGAGGTGAGCTACCACCTTCAATACTTCATACTCTGTGGGTTTTTAGGCTTCTCATAGAGCACTGATAAATCTTCCCAGCATTCCCTTAAGGAATCCTAACTTGCAATATAATTTAGAAGTTTCTATCTCAAGTGAAAAGCTGTTTGACCTAACAATAATATAAATTATGTTGCCTTTATGTCATCTGGCGTATCAATGATATATTTATTAACACTATTTAAGAGTCTTCTCAATTTACTGTACTGGCCTCTAACAATTTTCCTAAGAGAGATGAAATTTTCTAGCTTTAATGAAAATCATCTAATAACATTCAAAAGTACAGAATACATAACAAGCATTTTTATTTTATTCATTTCGAGATACGGTCTCACTACGCAGCTCAAGCTGCTCCTAAACTCAGGGCCTTCCTGCCCCAGCCTTTGGGTTCAGGGCTGACCCACGGCAGTCAGCTCAGAAGTTAAAGTCTTTCAAACCTTGGAAAACTAATGGGAACTGTAAGGACTTCTTCCCTAACCCCAGTACGGATACATGACCTGGAGCCCGATGCGTAGGTGCACTCTCCCCCTGAGCTGTACCCCTAACCTAGTTCTTATAACTACTTAAAATGAATGTACAGGAAAAGGGACTATTTTACAGTTACTTAAATGTTTTAAAAAACAGATTTCAATAAGATTCAAATAATGACTGGGTCTCATTTCCAGACTTAAAATTTGCAATCATCACAATATACTACAATGGCCTGTGTTAAATTTCCAGGACCCACATAAAAGGGAATGAAAGGAACCAACTCCAAAGAGTTGGCCTTTGATCTATACACATTCGTGCTATCAAACATATATGCGAGCCTTTATATATCCTAAAATTAATATTAAATGGAAGTTTGCTTTTTTATATCAGCTCATCAAACAGCCTAGGCTGGCATCTAATTTGTGATTCTCCTGCCTCAGGCTCCTACAATAGCATATTTTTGTTAATTTTTTTAAGAAAGAAAGATTTATTTATTTATTATATATAAGTACACACTGTAGCTGTCTTCAGACACACCCGAAGGGGGCATCCAATCTCATTACAGACGGTTGTGAGCCACCATGTGGTTGCTGGGATTTGAACTCATGACCTCCGGAAGAGCAGTCAGTGCTCTTAACCACTGAGCCATCTTTCTAGACCATTTTTGTTGTTGCTGTTGTTAAAAATTCTAGTTTGTAGAGTCAAAATTACATGAATTTGAATCTACGCATATATAGTCCATGTAACTTTAATTTTTTTCAAATCCTATTTTTAGTGATGGTTCTTAAATGCTTTATCCTCTCTTCTAGCCCACCACCCTCCAGAGGTAGTGAAAAAGAAAGGATACGGGAGAAGTATATCTGTTTAGAAATTGTTCTTTGGAGCAAATCCCATCTGCGTTGTCAGGAAATCAGCAGTTCAGTTCACAAGTCAGCAGTACATACCAGCAGTCCCGTTCAGCAATGTCAGGACAGCAGCAGCGGTGGGTGGCACAGCCAAATGGGAACAGCCAGGCCTCAGCTGAGTCAGCCCAAGTCAGCAGGAGAGATCAGGACCACCAGGAACACCAGAAGTTCTCGGCTGGACCTCTCTCAGCAAAGCAAAGATCAGCGAAGACACAAGACCAACAAGCACTGCACTGCTAGCTCTACAAGAGAGCCCCCCTCCCCTAGTCCACTGAGTCCTATTTACACTCCTTCCACATTGTGTGTCCTCCACATGCCTTGCCTCAGTACATGAGTCTGTATGAGCAGAGATCACTCTGCCAACTGGCCCAAGTCTGAGGAAGCTACAGGCAGCTGCAAGAAGCCACCAGCACACCACCGGAGTCCTGACAACTGGAGCTTAACTACACAATGTAAGATGAACATCCTGTAAGCAAAACACCATGCAATGCAACTGACTTTCCAAGGAACCCTTAAGTTTCCACTTCAAGCCTATTTGGTGATTTTAATAGGTGATACCTACATTGGACTCAGAGAAAGCTACGGACATAAAATCTACAGCATGTAAAGCTGAACACCAAAAGAAGCAGGAAGGGTGCTGAGGTGGCACTCAGTCGAAGAAGGAATGCTTACCCACCAAGGAATGGAGATTTTGGTACCCAGCACCACCAAAAAAAGTTCTCAAAAGAAGCAAGGATTGCTACAAGTAGCTGCCTCTAGCCGTCTGAGCAGAGCAGGTAAAGAGGAGAGAACGGTTCATGTATGGTATACATACTGGTGCATATCTACTTTTTAAATTAAGGGCTCTGTTAGTTTAACTCCAATGACTGATGATCCTTTTAAGGTGGCGTTCAATATGCTATCACAGGCAACTGGCTACCTAGGGCTCTCGTTTCATTTAAATCATTATAGTACTCAAAGTTAGAAATTATTATTTCTATCTTACTACATTCTCATGTGCACATGAGCACATGTGCATGTCTGTCTGTCTCTGCTCCCCTCTGTGTGTGTATGTACACACACACACACACACACACACACACACACACACACACGCTTCTATGTTTGGGAGCACCATGGAGGATTCAGTTCTCTCCTTTAACCTGGTCCTGGGAATCAAACTCCGGTCATCAGATTTGAAGGCAGGCACCATCACACACTGAGCCGTCTCATTAGTGCAGACCTAGGTAACAGAAATGATTTGCTCAGAGTTTCACACTCTATATGTTTAGAGCAGGATCAAGATTAGAGCGAAGTAATATCTGGCTCTAAAGACTATCAGCTTGGGTGACAGTATGGCTCAATGGGTAAGGGTGTTTGCCACGCAAGCCCAGCGACTGAATTTGATCTACAAGGCCATGCAAAGGTAGAAGGGACATTTAGATACCACAAAGCTGCCCTCTGACCTCTACATGCATGCCAATGGAATTCATGCTCACACAGATTCATCATGAACACTCATATACTAACAAATTGAAAAGAACTTAAGCCCATCAGCCTAACTCCTAATTTATAATTGTTAAATATTCATCAACTGAATTAGAGCTCAAGTTTATCAGCCATATAGCACTATAACATAACCAACACATGAAGTGTGAACAAAGTCTTCCTCCAGCCCAAACAAACTAGAGTTCCTATTTATCAACACTTCATCTTGAAATGGAAAAGGCAGCAGTCAGGGAAATTCTTCCAGTGAGAATGACAGATAGCAAGCAGGGCTAACTTTCCCATAGGAGAAAAATATTTAATAGTTAATATTTTAAGTCTTCTATTAGATTTTTGGATATTGGATTATGCTAGCACACATGTTTGGATTTTTAAAGTAGACTTTTGTGTATGCAATGAGAGATTTACGATTAGAAATTTGACCAAGAAGAAATTATTTACTTTCAGAAAGTTTTCCAAGTTGCCAACATCCAGCTGTATTATCTTACTTGAAGTATTCAATTTGATACAAAACTTCATATATTAATTGCCTTTAGCAGATGCTGTAGATACTTGTTGCAAAATGTCATTGAAAAGACAGATTAGATATATTAGTTTAGTACACATGGTGATTTAAAGATTAGACTACATTAAATAAACCGTGTCAGAAATTATAAATAGACTAAAATGGGTAAAATTATCCTTAAATCGTAGACAAGTCTTCCCATGAATGTTGCATTAATGAGATCTGCACAGGGCTGTGTAGAAGGAAGCCCTTTCATCAGATGCCACACATATGCTTTCACTGTTTGTTTTCCTTCAAAGTAAAACTTAATGAAACAGCTAATAAAACCCACTTTGCTCCTGATTCCTGAGAGAACAAGCCCTTGAAGTTGCTCACTGTTTATGCTTTTACACTGGTTTTTGCTACTTTTCAGCATGTAAATTTTCCAGTAATGGAAAACAGTCGAAGCCATAAACCTTGTCTTCCCAGTCTTGTAAACCATGTTTATTTCTTAGTTGTTAAGCGACTGCACAATGGAGACTCGCTTTGCACACATACTGAGAACTCTGATTTCAGGTCCACACGCTCAGCTCCCGCTGTTCACATGGGTACACAACATGTGTATCTAAACAGATCTTTATTATGTAAATAACCCAAATAAGAATATGGGCTTTAACTGACCTTAAAAAGAGAAGTTTCCAAGAAGGCCATATGTGAGACTCCTGTAGACCCAATCACTCACAAAACCCTAAAAGTGCTGGGCTGGTAAGTAGTGGTGTGATAGGACTGGCTTTGTGACTTAGAGGTCTGCGCATGGCAGATGTGTGTGAGTCCTGAGGGCTCCTTCACTGGCCAGCACACACTTGTTCTATGTCTTCCATCTTCTTCCTGGAGAGGGGTTGTCTCTCTCCAACAACAAGGTCAAGGCAGATAACCAGTTTGGGTAAGGGATTATATTTGGAAGAGAGAGATATGTGTAGGAGGAGGAGGGCAACAATTAGACATCGGCGGCTACAAACCTTTAAGCAATATAACAGAGTAATTTTATGTCTGTCAAATCTAATAAAAACTTGGGACTTATATTTTCTGTTTTGGACTTTTTAATTTCATTTTTCTCTAGTAATTCATTTTTAGCATTTCTTTTACAAAAGTATGTCTATGACAGATTGGAAATAAAAATCTTGATCTTTCATCACAGATGGTTTGAAAAGCATTCAGTTGAGGATAAGATTTGCAAATGCTGTTTACCTCCTTTTGCCCCAAAATATAACATTAGGTACCAAGCTTTGGATAAAAGCCATCATTTAGAATCCTTCCAATAGTCACCCTAAGAAAGCAGCCTGAGGGCATAAAATGTTTAAGGAGTCAAAAGGCTGGACGGCAGAGCCTGGGATTCAGATATGCTGAGGCTCCTGCTCAGGACAGGTCCACATACGTTCCCATGAGCACAGACAGAAGCCGGTGCTGACAGCCCCCTATGGAAACCGGGACTCTAGGCAGGGCCTGTGTGAATGGAGGCAGGCTACTGTCACAAAAGGATTCTAAGTCGGTAGGATTTCCAGGGAAAGAAGAGAGAGAATGGAGAAGACCGTAGTACTCTCTATTACAGTCTTCTGGTGCTTTCACAAGCAGAGTAAGGCAGTGTAAGGCTGGAACGATAGGTCACTGAAGGACCCAAAGGACACTCTGTAGGCCTTGACAACAAATTTGAGACAGAAATGGAAGCACATTAATGACAGGTTTCATTTACTTCTCAGTTTTGCATAGGGAATCTTGGCGCTCCTAAAAATCACAAGGCATGCATCTTCGGTATGTATTTTATTCATTGCAGACAAGCAATCAGAATATAAAGCTGAGATTAATGTGTTTTATAACCTTGGATCATAAAAATGTTCATAAGCCATAGAAACAGAGGTTTGGAGTTAGAAGGTCATATAATTCACCCTGTTCCAGACACTGCCTCTATTAAGACTGCTTATGATGCATTTTGTAGCTACTCTTTGGGTTTTGCCCAGGAGGGTGGGTGTGAAGTAAGCTGTCCTTGGGGACATCAAAGCAGCAGCAGCAGCAGTCCCAAGCCCTGGTTGAGCTGGGATGAGACTTGCCCAGATGACTGTTGAAGGATATATGATCCTGGGGGAAAAGGGGGAACAGCTAATGGGGGGGGGGAGAAGCCAGGGATTAGGAAACGCTCCCTAACTGGTGTGCTGGTCACACTTACTGAGCCACGAACATTCTATAGCACTTACAGAGTTCAGGTCACATTATAACAGCCAGGACTAGACAGATGCCTCAGTTGTCAAAGCACTAGCTGCTCTTCTAGAGGACCTCAGTTTGATTTCCCAGCATCCACAAGGAAGTTCACAATCCTCTGTAATCCAGGGGATCTGATACCCTCTTCTAACTCCCAGAGGCACCAGGCACACACATTTGCAGACACATACAAGTAGGTAAAACACCCACATGCATGATTTAAAAATTACTGGGGCTGGAGAGACTGGCCCACATGGATCTGCAGAGGACCCTGGTTCAGTGCCCTGTGCCCATGTCAGCTGGTTCACCACCTCTTGTCGCTTCAGCTCCAGGGGAGCTCCCATCCCTTCAGACACCTGAACGCAGGTGCACGTGCCACACGCATATGCTACATTTCAAATATGAATCTTTTTAAAGAAGGATTTTAATGGTCAGGAATCATTTACAGTATCTTTTATAATCTTTCACAAGTCTGTAGCTAAGACACCCGAGCACCATTTCAGAGACCCCTTACATAAGCTCCCCAAAGCCATTCATCATGAACCGAAAAGCTGTAGGTGGCCCTATGGGCCCAGCCTTGTGTCATCCAGTATGGCAAGCTAGACGTTCCTGATAAACCCTTCACTAGAGTTTCTTTTCCTTTATTCCTGTATTATTCCCTAGTTGGCACGGGGCATCCCTCATAGCACAGGCTGGCTCAAATACAGAGTCCTCTGCTGCCTCTCTGCTTCCATGCTGGAATAGAAAATTCACCTGAGTTCACCAGGAATATTATTTTTATTTTTTATTTTATTTTTATTTTTGAGACAAGCTCTGTTCTATGTAGTCCAGGCTGACCTGAAAGTCTTGATCCTCCTGCCTCAGCCTCTTGAGTGTTGGAATTATAGATAGTATCACTATATGTGACTGGTGCTTTAAAAAAAAATATGATTCAACAAAACTAAACATTAACATTGTAGAAGTATTTAAAAACAAATTATGATAGAAAAATGACAAAAACAGCATTCGCACAATTTAATTGACCAATTCACTGTATGAAGTACATTCACACTACCTTCTAAGCATACCACCATCTTTCTCAGAACACTTTAATCTTCCTTCAAGGAAGCTTCGCCCACAGAAGAGCTTCTTCCAATTCCCTTCCCCACTCCCAGTCCCAAGAACGCATATTATTCTCTGGAAAAAATTGAACTTGGTAATTCATACGAGTAAAGGCCATAAAATATTTTCCCTTGTGTCTGGCTTACTTCACCTCACATAACATCTTCAAGGGTCATGACTGATGTAAGAGAATATACTTCTTTTCTTTAAAAATATTTTATTTACTATCTCTACATGTGTGTGAATAAATGAGGTGTTCTTCCATAGCCCATGTGGGGAGGTCGGAGGAAAACTTCTACCTCAGGATCCAAGGTCCTAAGGAGATCAGGTTTGCGCGGCAACTGCTTTTACCTCAGGATCCTATATGGTAGCTGACCTAGAACGTGTTACAGACTAGCCCTGAACTCACAGCTATGCCCGTTTCAGCCTCCCCAGTACTTAGATGGAGTATGCACTGCCGTGGTTGATTTTCAGATACATTTTTACATATATTTAATATATCATTTATTTACTCATCTGCTGCTGCGCATTTGGATTGCTTTCATCTTTATTGTTTAAGCGGCCTCTTGACGTGAAGCCCAGGTGTCCTGGGAACTACTACATATCTTAGGCTGTCCTTAAATACATGATCTTCCGCCCCGGCCTCCCAACCTATTCCAAGTCCTACTCACTCAACACTGTAGAGAACTGTCTTAGTCAGGGTTTCTATTCGTGCACAAACATCATGGCCAAGAAGTGAGTTGGGGAGGAAAGGGTTTATTGAGCTTACACTTCTGCATTGCTGTTCATCACAAAAGGAAGTCAGGACTGGAACTCAAGCAGGTCAGGAAGCAGGAGCTGATGCAGAGGCTATGGAGAGATGTCTCTTACTGGCTTGTTTCCCCTGTCTTGCTCAGCCTGCTCTCTTATAGAACCCAAGACTACCAAGCCCAGGGATGGTACCACCCACAAGGGGGCCCTCCCCCTTGATCACTAATTGAAAAAATGCCTCACAGTTGGATCTCATGGAGGCATTTCCTCACCTGAAACTCCTTTGTCTGCGATAACTCCAGCCTGTGTCAAGTTGACACATAAAACCAGCGAGTACAAGAACTGAAACACAATCTGTCTGTTCAAAAAACGGAAAGGACACAGTACAAGTACTAAATAGTAGAAAATGTTATTCTCAATATAATCTTAAGGGACCTTCTTTGTGTATGTTGTCTGTTGTTGACCAAATGAGTTCAGACCACGTGATTATATAGATGTGCATTTGATACAATAAAATCACACCCAGATAAACTCATAGCGGGCGTAAACACCCTAAGAGACAGTGGACTTAAGACACCAAGCTCACTCACTACCATAGCTCAGCTTCACAGGTCTCCCCTGTGACCTGTGGCTCTGCCACTATCGAGCAAGAAAATATCAAACCACAAACTCAGCTGGGGAAAAGATCAAAACTAAAAATTCACAGGGCATTTTTAGAGAATAAATGTAGCTTTTTCACCATTGCAAAGGTGAAAAAAATGGTAAGTCAAACCACTGTAATTTAGAGACCACTGTATGTTTCTTCATATACATATATTTTGTAAAAAAATTTCAATTTATAAATTACACCAAGAAATTAATAGTGGTCCAGGTTATATGACCACAACCTTGCTTCCTTATGAACTAAACCCACCTTCCTTTGTGATGAGATAAAGTGTACAAAGTGATACAATGTTGCCTGAAACATTACCAGAAGTGACTTCTGAAACCCAAGATGGCTACTGATTGCTCTGAGCAGAGTAGCACCTGTGGCTTGGGTGCGCCTGTCCACAAGCTCTTTAACTGTATCATAACTGTAACTAAACATAGGAGTATTCGGGGGTGTCATAAAAACTGTGTATACGCATGAACAAAAACCTGAGTTAAACCTCAACAAGCCTGGCTGGGCTCGCCTGTGCTGTGCGCATGTCTGCTGCAGACGTCCTTCTGAACACAGGGCGCACTCTGGGCTGTGCATGGCACAGCGCAGCACTGGGCCACAATGACCAACCTCACAGCACACTCAAGGCTACGATGAGCATGAAATGCAAAGGTTTTACTGCACATGCCAAGTTTTCTGCTCTTCTAGGAAGTGCGTAATGGCTTAACAAAGACTTCCAGAGTTTTCCTATCATCCTCTCCCAATGTATCAAATTACTATATTGTGGAATAGTATTAAAAAAAAAGTGTTGAATTGCTGACTTGAGTTTTATTCTCAAAAACTATGAAATTAATTTTAGGCTGAGATTAAGACAGAATTTCCAATGATTTCTCAAATGGCCCTAAACACATTTGTATGATATATTTATGGAAAGCAGAGATCTCAGTGCTGATGATTATAAAACCAAAATACTAATCAACTACAAATCAGTAAAGATGCCCTATGTCCTACCGTATCAGATGTTAAGCCAAGATTTAATTATTCAGGTAAAAATAAACAAGCGCCTCCATCTCATTAACATACATGTTTTAGTATTGACTAAAACCGCAGTGTGTGGTGGCACGCACCTTTAACCCGAGCTTGTGAGAAGCAGGCACAGGCGGAAGGCTCAGTGTGAGTTCTGTGCCAACCTGGTTTGCATTTCAAGTTCCAGTCTAGCCAGGGCTAAGTATGAGACCTAGTCTCAAAATAAATAGATGATAGATCATAGCTGATTAGTTGATAGATGACAGAGTAAATGCATAAATAAATGGCAAAATTATCTATCATATATGATAAATATCATATATACCAAAGCCTTACTTTAAATTCATTATCTATAAAATAACACATACATAAGATTCACTATGACTTAGGAGGAAATGTTTGAGTTATACACTCATCTGATACGCCATTAGACTCAGGGTCACATGCCAAAGTCTTAGGTGACAGGCACCAGAAGCAATCAGACTTTAAGAAGCTCTATGCCAGCAGAGCAATGGCTCCTCTTGAACAAAGAGGACTGAGGTTTCATCACAATGCTCACAATGGCTCAACTTGGGAGCATTTTTTGTTTTAGGAATTTTCCTATTTCCTATTTTCACGCTATACTTGACTATGGGTAACTTGGAAGAAGGGGGTCTGTCCATGCCAGAGTTAGGCCTCTCCTGGTTGGCCATTGCCTCTCCAACTGTCACAAACTACATGTCAAAATGCCTCCACTGAGCACATGCACAGCTGCCGGCTTCCTCCTGGGGTGGCTGTGAGTTTCCTCAGAGATCAACCCCTGGCAAGCTTCCCTGATCTAGGCAGTTCCTACCACCAGCTGGGATGCCTTAACCTGCTGGCTAGCTGTCTCAGTCAGGGTTCTACTCCTGCACAAACATCATGACCAAGAAGCAAGCTGGGGAGGAAAGGGTTTATTCAGCTTACACTTCCACATTGTTGTTCATCACTAAAGGAAGTTAAGACTGGAACTCAAGCAGGAAGCAGGAGCTGATGCAGAGGTCATAGGGGGATGTTTCTTATTAGCTTGCTTCCCCTGGCTTGCTCAGCTTGCTTTCTTATAGAACCCAGGAATACCAGCCCAGGGATGGCATCACCCACAATGGGCCCTCTCCCCTTGATCACCAAACAGCTGGATCTCATAGAGGCATTTCCCCAACTGAAGCTCCTTTCTCTGTGATAACTCCAGCCTGTGTCAAGTTGACACACAAAACCAGCCAGTATACTAGCCTTCCTGACTATATCAAGAGAACAGAAATTAGGCCCAGATCCTCTCTGAAGTGACCACGTTAAACAGTAAACAGATCGAACAGATCTGCTTCTCCTCTGGCTCAGTCCCATCACCGTACCTGACTCAAACCCTGTAAAAGCAGCTGAAAACTGCTCAGCAAACCCCTCGCTCAGCAAACACTCCACAGAAGCAATGGAGCGACCCCTCCCCCTCAGCTCTGAGCACACCTACTCTCCATGGTGGCTCTTAGAAAACTGCTGTTTGTGGAAGAGAAAGAAGTCTTTCGTTAAGAACATTACACATCCTTCCACTGAGACCTGTGCTCACACACACGGGCAGGGCTTGGGGTTCCGGTTCCTCCGGAATGGATCCTTGAATGATTGCTGCAGGTGGGCTTCTGTTCCCGATGGCTAAGAGATATTCACAGCAATCCAAATATAGAACAACAGTTACTTAGGAAACCTTTGCCTTAGCTGAGGGCTTCAATTCAATTCTGGAAGAAAATAAAAATGTCCCACTCAGCATCTGGTCACATGGTTACTTTCAACTCTAAATGTCCAATATAGAACATGGTCACATGGTTACTTTCAGATCTAAAGCATGCATCACGTTCTGTCATGCTACATACTACTACGGAAAAATTCCATTCCAGAAGAAATACCATTTTTATTAAAATGACTGTCTTAAAGAGATTATTTGAGTGACTTCTCGTGTTAATGTTAGGGTATTTTCATAGATTCTAATTCACCACTTAAAGGATGAAAAGGGACATTGACATTCTCTTAATTTCTTTTAAAAGTTCAGACAAGGTGAGGTGGTGGCTCAGTGGTTAAGAGCACTGACTGTTCTTCCAGAGGTCCTGAGTTCAAGTCCCAGCAACCATATGGTGGCTCACAACCATCTGTAACAGGAACTGATGCCCTCTTTTGGTATGACTGAAGCAACTGTAGTCTTTTCATAAATAAAATAAATATGTAAATCTTTTTAAAAAAGTTCAAACAAAATTCTTAACTAATAAAATTCTTTAGAAACACTGTGAAATTTCTATGAAGGCAACCTATAAGACAGACCAATATCACAGAAGTTGGCAATCCCAGCGGCGGCAGCGGCGGCGGCAGTGGCAGCAGTGGCTGCTCCAGCTGAAGGGCCATCAGCAGTGGAACCAAGGCGTCACAGGGACCAGTTAGGCCCTGCGCCCACGACCACTGACCTTCGCTGACCAGCCGGGCACCAAGCAGCTGCAGTTGTGCGGCGCCTTTCCTGCACGGAGGCCACTTCAGAACTCGGCCTCCCACCAGTCAGGAGAGGAGGATCCATCTTGGTTCCGTACTCCAGGAATCGGACAGACTGAGGTACACAAACATAATCCGAGGCCAACACCGCGGTGGTCTGAGCCCGACGGGCGTTGGCCTGCACCCAGGCCCTGGGCGGGTCGGGCGTTGGCCTGCACCCAGGCCCTGGGCGGGTCGGGGGGCCATCGGGGTGCCAACCCAACCAGGAGGTTTTTTGCCCAGGCCTGCGAGCGCGCCGCCGCCATTTTGCCTGCAGGACGACAGAGAGCTCAGGCGGGCAGACCTGTAACAGGCATAGCCTAAGGCTAACAAAGCGGGGGTCCAGGCCCCAAAAGGCACAGGACTGACCCCAAGAACTGGGCGGCTTGGTGGGCCATCTGTGAGTCAACCCGCCCAGGCGATTGTTAGCAAAGCAGACTCTCCCGGCGCTTTCAGGGAGCGCGGGCGCGCACGCCCGCCATCCTAGTCATCTGGCAAACCCAATTAACAGTCATAGCCCTAGGGGAACTTTGCGCGTACCTTGGCCTCCCAGGCTTTTGCCTGGACTCAGGGACTGGGCGGCCAGGCTAACCTTGTGTGCGACAGCCCGGTTGGCAGATCGGCTGCCCAGCGGAGTGAGCGGAACACAGGGGAGGTCACAGTAGCATACACCATCGGCACTCCCTGGGAGTGCACACGGGCTCCATCTGCTCCACAGACACAATCTGGGGCAAGGCCTCAGGCAGAAGCCCTTAGCTCTACTCTCTCTGCTTCCGGATCCAGATCAGTCTGGGCGGCAGCATTACATCTCCAAGTCCTGCAAGTGGCTAGCTGGGCTTCCGGGCGGCCAGCTGGGAGAAGTCAGTGTGCTCCAGTGAATCCAGTGGGCCCCAGCGGGAGCCCTCGGGTGCCTGCTTTGGGATCTGAACAGCCTGGGCAGCAGCACACTGTCTACAAGCAGTGCAGGAGGTAAGCTGTGCACCAGAGGCCAACTGGGAAGGGGCAGCTTGCACTGGTGAGTCCAGCACTGACAAGATAAACTAACACCAGTGAGATCTAGATGGCAAAAGGCAAACGCAGGAACGTCACTAACAGAAATCAAGGCAATATGGCAACATCTGAACCCAATTCTCCTCTACCAACATGTCCTGGATACCCCATCACACCAGTAAAACAAGATTTGGATTTAAAATCACTGGTCATGATGCTGGTACAGGAACACATGAAGGTCATACATAAAGAAATTCAGGAGAAAATGGATCAAAAGTTAGAAGCCCTTGCAAGGGAAACACAAAAATCATTGAAAGAAATCCAGGAGAATACAAAAGCCAACAAGGAGGAAATGCAAAAAACACTTAAAGAAATACAGGAGAACTTTGCTCAACAGGCTGAGGTCATGAAAGACGAAACACAAAAATCTCTTAAAGAAATACAGGAGAACTTTGGTCAACAGGCTGAGCTCATGAAAGAGGAAACACAAAAATCTCTTAAAGAATTACAGGAAAACACAAACATGCAAGTGAAGGAGCTAAGCAAAACCATCCAGGATCTAAAATCAGAAGTAGAAACAACTAAGAAAACTCAAAGGGAGACAACTTTGGAGATAGAAAGCCTTGGGAAGAAATCAGGGGACAGAGATACAAATATCAACAACAGAATACAAGAGATAGAAGAAAGAATCTCAGATGCTGAAGATTCCATAGAAACCATGGACTCAACAGTTAAAGAAAATGCAAAATGCAAAAAGCTTGTAACCCAAAATATCCAGGAAATCCAGGACACAATGAGAAGACCAAACCTAAGGATTATAGGCATAGATGAGAGTGAAGATTTACAACTTAAAGGGCCAGCAAATATCTTCAATAAAATTATGGAAGAAAACTTCCCTAACCTAAAGAGAGAGATGCCCATGAATATACAAGAAGCCTACAGAACTCCAAACAGACTGGACCAGAACAGAAATACTTCCCGTCACATCATAATCAAAACACCAAATGTTCTAAACAAAGAAAGAATACTAAAGGCAGTAAGAGAAAAAAGCCAAGTAACATATAAAGGAAGACCTATCAGAATCACAGCAGACTTTTCACCTGAGACTATGAAGGCTAGAAGGTCCTGGGCAGATCTCATGCAGACTCTAAGAGAACACAAATGCCAACCAAAACTACTATATCCAGCAAAACTCTCAATCACCATAGATGGAGAAACTAAGATATTTCATGACAAAACCAAGTTTACCCAATATCTATCCACAAACCCAGCCCTAAAAAGGATAATAGGAGGACAACACCAATACAAGGAGGGAAACTTCACCCTGGAAAAAGCAAGATAGTAACCTTTCATCAAACCCAAAAGAAGTTAAGCATTCAAATTTAAAAAATAACGTCAAAAATGATAGGAAGTAACAATCACTATTCCTTAATATCTCTTAACATCAATGGACTTAATGCCCCAATAAAAAGACACAGACTAACTGAATGGATACGTAAACAGGACCCTACATTTTGCTGCTTACAGGAAACACACCTCAGGGTCAAAGACAAACACTACCTTAGAGTAAAAGGCTGGAAGACAATTTTACAAGCAAATGGTCTCAGGAAACAAGCTGGAGTAGCCATTTTAATATCAGATAAAATTGACTTTCAACCCAAAGTCATCAAAAGAGACCCTGAGGGACACTTCTTGCTGGTCAAAGGAAAAATACAAAAAGAAGAACTGTCAATCCTGAACATCTATGCCCCAAATGCAAGGGCACCCTCTTTCGTAAAAGAAACTTTATTAAAACTAAAAGCACACATTGCACCTAACACAATAATTGTGGGTGACTTCAACACTGCACTTTCCTCAATGGACCGATCAGGAAAACAGAAACTAAACAGGGACACAATGAAACTAATTGAAGCTTTGGACCAATTAGATTTAACAGATATATATAGAACATTCTATCCTAAAACAAAAGAATATACCTTTTTCTCAGCACCTCATGGTACCTTCTCCAAAATCGACCATATAATTGGTCACAAGACAGACCTCAACAAATATAAGAAGATCGAACTAATCCCATGCCTCCTATCTGATCACTATGGAGTAAAAGTGGTCTTCAATAGCAACAGAAACAACAGAAAGCCCACATACACGTGGAAACTGAACAATACTCTACTCAATGATACCTTGGTCAAGGAAGAAATAAAGAAAGAAATTAAAGACTTTTTAGAACACAATGAAAATGAAAACACAACATACCCAAATCTATGGGACACAATGAAAGCAGTGCTAAGAGGAAAACTCATAGCCCTGAGTGCCTCCAAAAAGAAAATGGAGAGAGCATACATTACCAGCTTAATGACACACCTGAAAGCCCTGGAACAAAAAGAAGCTATTTCGCCCAGGAGGAGTAGAAGGCAGGAAATCATCAAACTCAGGGCCGAAATCAATCAAGTAGAAACAAAGAGAACCATACAAAAAATCAACAATACCAGGAGCTGGTTCTTTGAGAAAATCAACAAGATAGATAAACCCTTAGCCAGAATGACCAAAGGGCACAGAGAAAGTATCCAAATTAACAAACTTAGAAATGAAAAGGGAGATATAACAACGGAAACTGAGGAAATCCAAAAAATCATCAGATCCTACTACAAGAGCCTATACTCAACACAACTGGAGAATCTGGAGGAAATGGACAATTTCCTTGACAGATACCAAATACCAAAATTAAATCAGGACCAACTAGACCATCTAAACAGTCCCATAATGCCTAAAGAAATAGAAGGAGTCATAGAAAGTCTTCCAACCAAAAAAAGCACAGGACCAGATGGCTTCAGTGCAGAATTCTACCAGACCTTCAAAGAAGAGTTAACACCAATACTCTTCAAACTATTCCACAAAATAGAAACAGAAGGAACACTACCCAATTCCTTCTACGAAGCCACAATTACGCTGATACCAAAGCCACACAAAGATCCAACAAAGAAAGAGAACTTCAGACCAATTTCCCTTATGAACATCGATGCAAAAATACTCAATAAAATTCTTGCCAACCGAATCCAAGAACACATCAAAACGATCATCCACCATGATCAAGTAGGCTTTATCCCGGGAATGCAGGGTTGGTTCAATATACGGAAATCCATCAATACAATCCACTACATAAACAAACTCAAAGAACAAAACCACATGGTCATTTCATTGGATGCTGAAAAAGCATTTGACAAAATTCAGCATCCCTTCATGCTTAAAGTCTTGGAGAGAACAGGAATTCAAGGCCCATACCTAAACATAGTAAAAGCAATATACAGCAAACCGGTAGCCAGCATCAAACTAAATGGAGAGAAACTTGAAGCAATCCCACTGAAATCAGGGACCAGACAAGGCTGCCCCCTTTCTCCTTATCTTTTCAATATTGTACTTGAGGTACTAGCTCGGGCAATTCGACAACATAAGGAGGTCAAAGGGATACAAATTGGAAAGGAAGAAGTCAAACTATCATTATTTGCAGACGACATGATCGTCTACCTAAGTGACCCAAAGAACTCCACTAGAGAGCTCCTACAGCTGATAAACAACTTCAGCAAAGTGGCAGGTTATAAAGTCAACTCAAGCAAATCAGTGGCCTTCCTATACTCAAAGGATAAGCAGGCTGAGAAAGAAATTAGGGAAATGACCCCCTTCACAATAGCCACAAACAGTATAAAGTATCTTGGGGTGACTCTTACCAAACATGTGAAAGATCTGTATGACAAGAACTTCAAGACTCTGAAGAAGGAAATGGAAGAAGACCTCAAAAAATGGGAAAACCTCCCATGCTCATGGATCGGCAGAATCAATATAGTTAAAATGGCCATTTTGCCTAAAGCACTATACAGATTCAATGCAATACCCATCAAAATCCCAACTCAATTCTTCACAGAGTTAGAAAGAGCAATTATCAAATTCATCTGGAAGAACAAAAAACCCAGGATAGCTAAAACTATTCTCAGCAACAAAAGGAAATCTGGGGGAATCAGTATCCCTGACCTCAAGCAATACTACAGAGCAATAGTGTTAAAAACTGCATGGTATTGGTACAGTGACAGGCAGGAGGATCAATGGAACAGGATTGAAGATCCAGAAATGAACCCACACACCTATGGCCACTTGATCCTCGACAAAGAGGCTGAAAACATCCAATGGAAAAAAGATAGCCTTTTCAACAAATGGTGCTGGTTCAACTGGAGGTCAGCATGCAGAAGAATGCGAATTGATCCATCCTTGTCTCCTTGTACTAAGCTCAAATCCAAATGGATCAAGGACCTCCACATAAAGCCAGACACTCTGAAGCTAATAGAAAAAAAACTGGGGAAGACCCTTGAGGACATCGGTACAGGGAGAAAGTTTCTGAACAGAACACCAATAGCGTATGCTCTAAGAGGAAGAATTGACAAATGGGACCTCATAAAATTACAAAGTTTCTGTAAGGCAAAGGACACCATCAAGAGGACAAATCGGCAACCAACAAATTGGGAAAAGATCTTCACCAATCCTACATCAGATAGAGGGCTAATATCCAATATATATAAAGAACTCAAGAAGTTAGACTCCAGAAAACCAAACAACCCTATTAAAAAATGGGGTACAGAGTTAAACAAGGAATTCTCACCTGAAGAACTTCGGATGGCGGAGAAGCATCTTAAAAAATGCTCAACTTCATTAGTCATTAGGGAAATGCAAATCAAAACAACCCTAAGATTTCATCTTACACCAGTCAGAATGGCTAAGATTAAAAATTCAGGAGACAGCAGGTGTTGGAGAGGGTGTGGAGAAAGAGGAACACTCCTCCACTGCTGGTGGGGTTGCAAATTGGTACAACCACTCTGGAAATCAGTCTGGCGGTTCCTCCGAAAACTGGGCACCTTACTTCCAGAAGATCCTGCTATACCACTCCTGGGCATATACCCAGAAGACTCCCCACCATGTAATAAGGATACATGTTCTACTATGTTCATAGCAGCCCTATTTGTAATTGCCAGATGCTGGAAAGAACCCAGGTATCCCTCAACAGAAGAGTGGATGCAAAAAATGTGGTATATCTACACAATGGAGTACTATTCAGCCATTAGAAACAATGAATTCATGAAATTCTTAGGCAAATGGATGGAGCTAGAGAATATCATACTAAGTGAGGTAACCCAGACTCAAAAGGTGAATCATGGTATGCACTCACTAATAAGTGGATATTAACCTAGAAAACTGGAATACCCAAAACATAATCCACACATCAAATGAGGGACAAGTGGTCCCTGGTTCTGGAAAGACTCAGTGAAACAGTATTCAGCAAAACCAGAACGGGGAAGTGGGAAGGGGTGGGTGGGAGGACAGGGGAAGAGAAGGGGGCTTGCGGGACTTTCGGGGAGTGGGGGGGCTAGAAAAGGGGAAATCATTTGAAATGTAAATAAATTATATCGAATAATAATAAAAAAAAAAGAAAAAAAAAAGACGGACCAATATCTTCAAATAAAAGATAAAAATCATTCAAAAGGCAGGTATTTCTTTAAACTAACACGTATTTGCAGGCTTTCTTTTCCAGGTTGAGGTATTCTACCTGTTTAGGGCATATGAGCAGAAAATAAAAGGATCCCAACTGATCGGGGCGGAAAGACAGAAATAAACACGGTGAATTCTAGAACAGACCAGAACGTGACTACGACCAAGGAAAGCAGAAAAGGCAGAAGATGAAGGGACCAGGAACGTCCAGGCGCGAGGCTGCCACATAGATGCCAGGTGGTTCAAAGGTCAGTGTGTAGCAAGGACAGCGTCACCAGGGTCACATGTGCTAACACAGTGGCCCGCATCTCCCAGTACCTGTGAGTCTAACCCAGGGGAATTATGAGTTCTAGGCCAACCTGAGTTACATAGCAACTTCTGGGCCATCAAGGATTACACAGTGAAACTGTATCGCTTTTTAAAAAGTGACATTTGAGCAACTCAATGAAAGACCTGGGAGTGATGTCTGGCATATTTGAGAAGCAGCCAAGAGGCCAATGTGCCTGGGTGGCTATAATAAAAAGACACACAGAGTGACGTCATAAAATAAGAACGGCGGGGAAGGCAACATCACAGGATTTATAGATCATCAGAACACTTTGGCTTTTAGTTTGAGGCATTATGTTATTGAAAAATACTACTACCTGACCTCTTAAAGAATTATGCTACGGGAAGGCAAGAGGAGAAGCAGATCCTACTTTTGATTATGAAGAAAATCCTATCAAGCACTGACAGTAGTGTACCTTAAGACAGTAGGAGGAGAGAGGATGAGAAATCGGATTCTGACAACAACCGGATTTCCTGGTGGACCAGACATGAGGTCTGAGAGACCAAAGTATGTGAAGGGTAGCCGCAGTGCGCACAACAAGAATGATGAGGTGGGCTTCAACTCAGAAGGCTGGGTTTGGGTGGTGACAGACGATGGAGTTTAGAGGAAGAGCGTTCAAACAGCTTGTTCACTTTGGAATCTAAAGTAAAAACATCAAAACAGAAACAGGGACAAAGGAAACTCCTCTCTGTACACTGAGGATTGGCTAAAACAGTCTAACCATGCGCAGTGTAACAGGAGAAAGGATAAAGTGCACGGAGGGAACTGGAGCATGTGTGACCACACAGGAGAGACCACGTGGGGGGGGGGGGCATGCCCGCTACGGGGGAGAAGAACACACAGCTTGCCCCACTAGGTAGTTACACCGCCCTCGTAGTTACAGTGCCCTTGTAGTTACACCACCCTCGTAGTTACAGCGCCCTCGTAGTTACAGCGCCCTCTGGAGCTCACTAGGCATTCCGGGTATGCTCAATCGGATTCTCTTTTTTCTCCACTGATAGATAATTCCTGGTTAATAAGATTTCAGAGCAATTGCATTCCTTTTGGGGAAAAGATCTTTCAACTGCGCCCCGACCTTCACTTCAGTAAGAACCAGAGGGTGGCGTGTGTCGGACGTGGAGGTGGAGAGGATGCACCGCTCCTTTTGTCCCAGGCTTTGGGCTTTGGAGTAGTATTTCCTGAACCACACCACAAATATAAACTTGGTCTACACATCTTAATTCAAGAGAGAAGCCTGCACAGTAGGTTCATGTTTGGGCAACAGAACTAAAATGAGGTGATGTAAGGCTGGGGGAGCGGGTCTGGAGCAAGGCATGTCTAAACCCAAGAAGTCCTGAGATGGGCAGGACGGCCCACCAACCCACCCACCCTAGCCCTGGGTCTGCATATCTGGGCACAGGTAGACCTGTGCCCCAAACTTTGCCCTACCAGAAGAAGTCACACAGCCAGTAGCCAGGATAAACTTCCTTTCTCTGTATAAGGAAGCAGGGCCTGGAACTCCTCCTTATGCAACTGAGGCACCCCCAGCACCTAGTTCCGACCAATGATGTCTACTCACCCTGTATCCCCTACTCATGCCCGAAGATTTAAACAGCCTTTGCTCTCCCCGACTAAAGGCGCAGCTCAATGAAGCCTGCCTCCCGCCAAGTCTGTTTCTTGTCTCGCTCTCCCTTCACTAAGGTCTCCCTCACCCGGGGGATTGAGGGTGACCATGCTGTCACACCCAGGATCACGACTGATGGTGCCCTGAAGGGACGGAGAGCAGACTGGGACTGATGAGGCAATCTCTAGGGAAATGAGAAGACGGCTGAGCCCAGACACTCATGTCGTGAGACTGTGGACAAGAAGCAGACAGCGTAGGAGACTGAAAGGGAATACGGTAGACATGGAGGGAGAACTAAGAGACGGAGGGCACCAAGAGAAGGGAGAGATGACCACGCCCATCCAGTGCTGCTAAAAGTTCAAACGTTTCCCAAATGAATTTAGCAGCCTAGAGGTCATGATAGTACACAGTAATATTAACCTGACGGTTCATTACAGTAAAAAGGAGCATTATTACTTAATAAGTCCTTATGAAAATGAATGGGCTTTTAAACATCAGTCAGTGAACCACTCAGTTCAAACAATATACAATGAAATGAAATACAATGGGATATAGCCACAGAAATGGGAGCTTCTTGGCCTCCGTCCTCTGGCTATATGCTTTTACTGTAATTAAGCAGACGCACAAAGTCTGAGAGCCAAGGATGTAGAAAAGAGGACACAGAAGCAAAACTCACTGTCCCTGATGCCGGGGAGCCCTGTGGGGAGATGGACAGGGTACAATCACCAGGGTCAGTGATGTGGCAACTGTGGGGAAGGCAGCGTGTTACTAAAGCTGAAGGAGTCAGGATCGGCGCCTCTGCACAGACAATGCCCAAGTTTAATCTCAGAAAATCCTGCGGTGATTATTTGCAAAAGACTCATCCACACAAATCACAAAATGTGCCAATCAACATGTGAAAACATGTTCAAATAAACAAGATTTAAGAATAAATGCAAATAACACTGCCAGGTAGCCTTGGTAGGCAGAACTTCAAAGTCTCTTCTCTAAGGCACGGGAATGAAAGTGACATCGCAGGTACAACCACCATCTGAGGCCACCCAGGGCACCTGCTGTGCTAAGAAGCTCTACATTACATCGTGAGACACCACTGAGAGTCATCACCAGGGTGCTCTGATCTCTCTCAGGTACTCAGTGTCCTCAGGTGCCGACAACAGCAACCTCACAGTCAAGGTGCTCAGCACCTTCTGCTGGGCTGAAGCAGAGGGACCAGCAATACCCAAAGCAGCTATCTCAGGCACTGTCCGGAGCTAGCCATCCCAGCTCAGACAAGCCATGCTGTGGAGACATCACACAGGAGATCTAAGGAATGACAGAGAACTCTGAACGCTGCCTGCCTTGCACTCGCATGCAAGGGAACTCAAGTTCTCCACAGATCCTGGGTAACAGGAAAGGGACATGGAAAAACAAGAAAGAGGGCAGGGCAGTCTTAGAACCTGCCTGAGCACTGAAAGTGCTCTCCAGTCCACAGCAGATCCAGGGGACACAGCAGGGCCCGCTGTGAGCCCACACTCATGACACTGAACAGATAGAAGGCAAGCGAGACCAGCCTGGAGAACGCAACGGGATACTGCCCAAAAAAAGCAGGGAGGACGCTTTAATTTGATTTAAATCAGGTGTCCTTACTGTTAAGGCAATACTTATTATAAAACAAGAGATATAGAGACATTAAATATTTATTCATCTGACTATGTCTGAGAATTCGTACTCACCTGAGATTTGGTCACCTATAAAACAGGGCAAGCTCTTTACCAGATGAGCCATCTCCGCCACTGTTGTGTTACAATTTGCTCCTAGAGTAAAGCATCCTATCCTGCAAAAAGCTCCTTAAGCAGGAAAGTAAACAACTCAAAACAGCTTCAGGAAGTCCCTGAAACGGACTAGATTTGTTAGGCCCCTCCCTGCCGGAGTAAGCAATAAACTCGTAGAGTTCCCCTCAGAAGAAATGAGGATGAGCTACAAAGAAGACACTGAGACCGGATCGGTTGCCTAGAAGGAGCAGAAACCAGCTGGGCTACCTGTAAGAGGGTTAGAGCAGCTGAGGCACCGGACAGGACACTCTCCAGCCTGCTGAGCTGCAGACATGCTGTGTAGGACGCTCCGCATTTCCTGCCTTTGTGTTACCCACGCTGCAATGGGCGTTGGCAAGGATGCTGCCTTTGAGCCATTTCTGCTCCTGTAAGTAACTCCAATAAAACTCAATGGTTCACCATCTTAGATTTCGATGGTATCCATACTTTGGTCTATCATCAGATCCCTATCCAGGATGAATAAGTGTGTGTATTGAGTCTCTGAAGGAAAAGTTCTATCACACAGCACTAGCCTCATGACCACTAAAAAAGCAAAAATGAACTATCATACTGAAAAGAGTATTATAGTTAGTTAATCTAATAATATTATTATAAATTAGCAAATTGGCTTATGAAAAAATATATATATATGGGTATATATGTCTATATATATGCATAACAGACACACACACATATATATATGAAATATCAAGTGGCTTTGTTTAATATGCCACAAATCCTAGACTTGCCAAGCCCACTATAAGACAACCTTCCCTCAGAAATTTTGAAATGCACACTAACCCATCCAGTAACTTAGATCAATACTACAACTAAATGTGAGCTCTTATTTGTTAAACTGGAATAATTACTACCATTATTTAAGTTATCAGTTTGCAAAATATTATAGCTTTCATTCCTCAAATGTCTTGGTGATCATAATGTTGGACAGTATCAAATTCACAAGTGGTACATGCAGTATTTGTAGTAACTGCTAAAGACTTGCATATGCTTAGGAAACAAATCATATCACAACACTCAATAAAGTATGAATACAAAATCCCGTGCAAATGACTAGGATTCCAAATTTATCACAAACCGCAGCGTTCATCTCCAACTACATTTTCCTCCTAATCTCCAAAGATAATTGTTTTTAAAAAATCTAGTCTAGTCTCAAGAGATATGAGTGCAATATACTTAACCATTATCAGTGACATTTTGAGCCAGAAATATTTCATTAACTAACAGTGGATGATTAAACAAATATATCTAGGTTCACAGTCCCCAGGAAGGAGGATTATTTGTAAGAGGAAACATAAATCTATAAAATAAACTAGAAGAATAAAAATTAAGTATCACAAACTAACACATGCTTTTTTGGTTTGGTGGTAGTGTGATTTAGTTTGGTATGGTCTTTGAGACAAGGCCAGTCACAGTGTAACACAGGCTGCCCTCAAAGTTGTGGGCAGTGTGACAGGTCCTCTGGTGTCAACCTGGAAGTGTGCATACATCACCACAGCCAGTCAATACATGGGTTTATATGTTACTCGTATAAAGCAACATTGTTCTTTAAAATCCCTGGGATTTTTAAGAAGTATCTTTCAGTAAACTTAAAAACTGTCACTGAATTTCCTTTCATCTTTGGATTCTGCATACATAGTGTGGTAGTTTGACTGAGAAATGTCCCTATAATTCATGTATTCAAACACTTAATCCTAGTCATGGGAGCTATCTGGGGAGTCTTGCATGTTACTGGGGGATAGGTTTTAAGGGTACAAAATGTCACCCTACTTCCTGCCTGCTCTCTGCTTCCTATATAGTGGTGATAATGTGATCAACCCACTTCCTGCTCTTGCTGTGATGTCATGCCTTCTCCGCCATTACAGACTCTATCCCTGTAGAACTGTAAAACAAAATAAACCCTTTCCTCCTTAGGCTGCTTTTGGACATGGTATTTTATCACACCAAAAGAGAAATAACTCATACATACAGACATTGACATTTTAGTTAATATTTCATTTTTGAAATGAAAATAATTACTTCCAAGAGGTTGATGTATAAAGAATACAACTTTGAATGGGTTACTCTGTGCGGGTATGACAAGTAATCAAAACTGTTTAGGAACGGAGACAGAAGGGTCAGGGGAGAGCCCGTATGCGGGAGATCAGCATGAGCAACACAACAGAGCTCCAAAAGAAAACAGGAAACGGCAAACTACTCATAACAAGAAAATCGTCTTCTTTATAGTTTGAGGGTTATGTATCAATCAGGTTATATATCAGCAAATGGGATATATACATGGAAAATATTTATTAAAGATTTAGTTGATTTTTAATTATGTGCATGCACATGTATGTGGGAGGGTGGAGGTAGTTTTGAGTGCCCACAGAGTCCAGAAGAGGGCATCAGAGCGCCTGGAGTAGGAGTTACAGGCAGCTGTGCGCCACCTGACCTGGGGACTGGGAATCAGACTCTGATCCTACGGAAGAATAGCAAGCACTTTGAGCCATCTCTTAAATCCCATGGAAAACATGTTTTCCTCTTTAATAATGTACTTCACAAACAAAATTGCAATACCATTTTTGAAAACCTGATGCTATCACATAACAGAGATCCGCTCCAAATTCTCTTTCCACCTGAAGACATTATACAAAATGAAAGAAGCCAGTCATTAACAGAAAAAATACTATTTGATTCCACCATGGCACGTAAGATGCCCACAACAATCGAACGCAGAGAAACTGAGTGAGAGGATGGTTAGGAAGAGCGCTGTGAGCTTCAGGAGTGTGGTCCCTCAACAGCGTAAGTAAACTCAACACTACTGAACAAGGCATCTACATATTAAAGTAGTAAGTAAGCCTTGCATTTCCTGTATTTTGACACAATTTTTTAAATAAAATAAAATTTATAAAAATACTATCTTGGGGGGGCATTCGGTTGAAGTGCTTTCATTTCCTTTAATATATGAAATAAAATTTCAGAGTTTGCTTGAAAAACCTATCATTTGAAGGCATGGAGGTAAAACAAAGCCAAGTTAATTAAGTTGTGATGTATTACGTCATTTCATATATAACACAGATGCTTTGAAACACTGTTTCTGGCTGTGAGTTGGCAGTTGTGGAGCCAGGTGATAGGTACATAGAAATTCATTATACAATTCACTCTAGTGTTATATGCTGGAATTTTTCATAAGACATTAAAAATAAAGATAGCTGTGCAAATAAATGAGGTATGAAACTCAGCAGGGTAAAGGAGTGATGGGGGGACCATGGCGGGCTTCATACTCAGATCACACTGACAGATAAAGCATGGAGACACTTTACAATCTATCTTAAATTATGAACTTGGATTTAGATAGTAAAACGGTGAAGGATTTGGAAAAAAAGCAATGTGTATTACATAGAGACAAAGATGTCTATGAAAAATGAATTGTCAAGCAGTTTAAATTTATACTCAGTTAGATTTAAGTTTTTAAACTTAGTCGTTTTTTTGAAGGAAGAAGTTTTTTGCTTAGGTTTGGTTTTTTGCCATTGTTGTTGTATTGAGACACAGAATCGCTCTATAACACTAGCTGTCCTGGATCACACTATATAGCCCAGGCTAACCTTGAACTCAGAGCAATTTATCTACCTTAACCTCCCAAATACTGATATAACACCATACCTAGCCATTATTTTTTTTACTTTATATAAATTAAGGAACAACCTTATAGTAATAAGGTTCCTTATTACTATAATAATAACTAGCTCCTAAGTTATACTGCAAATAATACAAATATTATGTGTCTCTTAAAATATAATCAAGCAGGATTAACTGAGAAATCAGTGATTAATGCAGGGGGAAAAGCTCCTTAATTCTACTTTAAGAATAACATACAAAGCCAGACATGGTAGCACATGCCTGTAATCCCAGCATTTGGATATGGAGACAGAGGGCCATCCTCCGTTACAAAGCAAGTTTAAGGCCATCCTGGATTACATGAAATTCTCCCTGGAAAACACAATAAAGAATAACACAAAAATTAGCTAATGTTAACTCTATAAAGTCTAATCTCAAGTAAGTGGGAGAATTGGTTTGCAGTGTCTGAAGTCCTGTTTCCACACTACAGAGAAAAAAAGAAACTTTCAAATGTGAGAAGATACTTTAGCAATATGCTGTGAAAAATAGATTTACGGATATTAATTTAAAAAGAAAGTTCAGGTCCCCAAAACCAACATAATAACTTGGGAGCAGCGCTTAGGCCTGTGCGGGGAAGACAGCCACAGGAAGCTCCCTGGGCTCGCGAGCCAAGCAGGCCGAACTGAAACAGGCAACACGGGCAATAAACAGCTGAGCAACTGAGTTACTGAACTCAGGCTGCGCACCAGGGCTCTTGGTGGTGAGGACTCTCCGTGTGTATCGCACACACGGACAACTCCGAACAATGCATCTATCCAACAGAATGTTTGCAACCTAGCGCCCCCTCTGCACTGAGCCACAAGCACACCCCACTTCAAAATCTCTGTTCCTCATAAGACCCATCAGTCATATACAGTTTCTAATCAATCATAACTCAGCATACCTGGGGAGAGAGGTCGGGGACTGAACTGGCCTAGAATGGGTCTGGGTCCATGCTCAGTGAGGAAGACTGTACCCAGTAAACGTTTAGGGAAACTATTTACCATCTCATGATTATGCATAATTGGGCATGCATATGATTACATTTCAATGCATTATGGGAAGAGACAGATTCAGGGAACAAAGGTTTACATCAAAATGGAGAACCACCTAAACTATCCCTCGGCAAGCACACACACACACACACACACACACACACACGCGCGCGCGCACACACGCTGCTGTCGAATGCCACTGGAGAAGCTCCAAGCAATGCCTGGAGCTCTTGAGGACGCTTGCTCTTATTTCTTTCTTACCTATACTACCAGGCTGCTTTAAATAAAGGTTTCTTGCTATTTTGAGATCGGTGTGAGCCTTTATTACAACAATAACAGACCAAGAACCAGGGAACACCAGCTAGAACCTCACCACCACTAATAAAATGACTAAGGTGAGACTGGATCTCAAAAATTCTGGTAAGGACTGACTAAGAACCACACTGAACATCAACTTCTGGCCTATACAAACACACACACACATAACACATGTGTGAACAGACACACATATATAACAAACACAATTAACAAACAGAAAACTGCAGGGCGGTGGTGGCGCATGCCTTTAATCCCAGCACTCTGGGAGGCAGAGGCAGGTGGATTTCTGAGTTCGAGGCCAGCCTGGTCTACAGAGTAAGTTCCAGGACAGCCAGGGCTACACAGAGAAACCCTGTCTCGAAAAAACCAAAAAACAAACAGGAAACTAGAAGGAGAGTTGAAATGAGCTTTTTTTGTTGTTTTGTTTTTACAGTGTGGAGGCCTTGAGCATGGTAGGCAGGTGTGATTTCCCTGAGCTACATCTCCAACCTACTGTGATATTAAATTTCTAAATACATACTAAAGATTTCATGAATACACAAAAATAGAGCTGAGATTCGTAGCACCTCTGTCCAGAGGCTGCTAGACCTTCTTATACGATGTCAGGCTTTATGGACTGCAATCAGATCACAGTAACCCCGGGTGAAGATGCCTGTAGACATGCTTTATGATTCGCCATAATAAACATCATTAACCATGTGGAAGACGGAGAACAGCAATGGCTCATATAGTGGCTTCTATCGGTTTTCTTAAAATATAAAAGGACCCGCGTTTGAAAACAATAAAGGCTAACGTAAGAGTGAGCATTATAAACATTACTGTGAAGCTCAAGTTAAACCAACAGTCAAAACCTAAGTGGAAAGGGGTTTTAAAGTTTGTTAGCTTAATATTATTACTCCAAAAGAACTTAAAAATCAGAGAGAAATAAACCCATAATTGAATCTGAGTATACTATGTCTAAACTTGGAACACTCCACATCCCCTAATCCTTGAGTCCTCTGTGTACATACATGCAAGCAAACGAACACTGTCCATATAGAGTATCGCTCCCCAACCCCACCCGTATGAGATAGGATCTCCCATTGACCCTGGACATGCACTGAGATTTAGAGTTCTTCCATGATACATTGTGTTTTAGCACTGACAAAAATTTGTTTATTTTTCAGGAAGGCCTTTTCTCTGATTGTGGGCATTAGAGAGAGAAGCGAGCTGTAGCGTGGCAGTGGACTTGTAGAGCAGTGGGGGAAGCCACAGCATTAAGCTGCTTCTACGTTATCCTGTGATAAAATAGAGTTCCAACTGAATACAAGGAAAAAATCATGCAGGAGATAGGACCTAACCAAAGATACTTTGTAAAGAGTTAACTGTGGTTAAATAGGACAGGTGAGTTATGGGGGCTCACAGGCAATTAAGATGGGTCGAATGGGAAGCTAAGCAGCCCTGGACCGGTGGAGAGGCAGCATGGAGTCCCTCTCACAGCTCAGATCAGCTCACACACTGAGGCAGGGCTGGCGAGAAACCAGCCATGTTCTACAGACGCCGAGCCCAGAGCTCCTGTGCTGACTACCCACAGACCACCCAGGACGCCTCACTAAGGTCTGCTTTGATCTTCACAGTGTTTAAGATCATGATTTGTAACCAGTTACCAACACTTAACGACTCAGAAACTTCTCCCAGGTCAGAAGTTTTTACTCTTCTCAAAATATCAAAAGGTCTCAATGTTCAGACAACCTGGACAGCCACTTTCCACCGGCCTCATTTCCCACACTGCTTAACCCTGAAGGCTTGGACATCAGCACCCAGGTCTCCACAGACAGTTGCTTTCACAGTCACGATCTTTAGGCTGTCTGGATTTTCTCTAGGGTTGGCATTTTGTTTTGATATCTAAGGGCTTACCCCACTTGGGGTAAAGGCCCTTAATGAAAGGTATAATTCTCACTCTAAAGGATAGGGACCATCCTAACTTAGCGGCCAGAAGGACAGCAAACATGGAACGAGACTTAACTATGCTCTTTCAGAGACTGGCCAGTAACAAAGTCAAATTGTAAACACCAATTCTTCAGACCATAGTTTACAATTACAATGAAAATTTCTGACAGAAATGGCTCCCTTCCTAAAGGCACACCCGGACCCTAGAACTATTCATTTCATGCCCAACAGACCCAGCCCTACTCTATTAGATCTCTGAAATGTTAACAGTGTTAATGCCTTGATGCCAGGGGACGGGCATAGATAGATACAATGGAACCTGCTGGTGATCCCAGCACTTGGGAGGCAAAGTTTAAAGGATCAGAAGTTCAAGGCCAGCCTCAGTTACATGATGAACTGAAAGCCAACCAGAGCTACATAATTCTTTGTCTCAGAAACACAACAAAATAAAAAGGGCAAAGGGCAAAGAGAAACTTCTGGCATGGTTTCCAAGAGGTTATAAGCCAAAAGGGGCATGAAGGGCTTATTCGTTACCTTCCTGGAAGATCTGGATCTTAAATTATGTTTTTCATTATTGGAATATTCTTGAAAGCTCTAATTCTTTGAAAGCACCATGAAATTTAGTATATTTTAGTCTTTAAACATGAATTGCAGCTATCCAAATTACACTGTGAAAATAGTTAGAAATGTATTTTAAAACTAATCATAATTGTGAAATTTCTGAGAATTTCCAGGAACATTGATTTATTGTCCAGATTCTCAAAAAGTAGCATAAAGAGTATTTGAGAAAGAACACCGAGAGCACTGCTTTTCTTACTGTGTGTTGTAATTCTTACACATCTCATGTTGTTGCCAAATAAAAAGTACCTCTATAAAAGAGGGTGGGTCAGAAACCTATACATGAGCTTCTGTTCCTAACACTAACAGAGGTAGAAAAAGAGGGAGGGAGGGAGGGAGGGAGAAAGGGAGGGAGGGAGGGAGGAAGGGAGGGAGGGAGGGAGGGAGGGAGGGAGGGAGGGAGGGAGGGAGGGAGGGAGGGAGGAACTTGGACTCATTGAACACCAGAACAATTAACATTAAATCAAGCTAAAGACAGGGAGCTGTTAGGAGTTTTACTTAACACGTTCCTCCTCGGCCGTGAAACAACACAGGAATATCACAAAGAATGCAGCACAAGCACAGCAAACTTACTGGTGTAAGATTAACATGCAAGGATAGTGATTCCTTACTATAACTCAGAGAAAAGATACCACAAAAGAAAATTCAAGCATAATAGTGTAAAAACTAGAAACTACCCAAGAATAAAATTAATAAAAGGTACAAATAAAGTCAACCCAGGGCACGAGAAAAGCCCCCCCCCCCCGCCCCCCGGGTTAAGGTTCTCTGATTATCACCTGGATGCATGCCTGTAATCCCAGTTCAGGGGAAGCAGCTATACTCCCAAGCAAGACCCTGTCTCAAGGTAATGAATGCACTGTTGAGTCACTAGGGAGAGACCTGAGAACACCACAGTGTCCAGAGCTACTACGCAGAGCTTGTTCAGGGAACCGATGCCAAAGAACCAATGACTTCAGCCCAGGGACATTCCAAGTCAGTGCAGGACCTGCATCTCCCAGCTCACCGACAGAGGGCTAATATACAGTGTATACAAAGAACTCCAGAAGTTAGACTCCAGAGAAACAAATAACCCTATTAAAAATGGGGTACAGAGCTAAACAAAGAATTCTCAACTGAGGAATATCAAATGGCTGAGAATCACTTAAAGAAATGTTCAACATCTTTAGTCATCAGGGAAATACAAATCAAAACAACCCCGAGATTTCACCTCACACCAGTCAGAATAGCTAAGATCAAAAACGCAGGAGACAGCAGGTGCTGGCATGGATGTGGAAAAAGAGGAACACTCCTCCACTGCTGGTGGGGTTGCAAGCTGGTACAACCACTCTGGAAATCAGTCTGGCGGTTCCTCAGAAAACTGGAAATGATACTATCAGAGGACCCTGCTATACCACTCCTGGGCATATACCCAGAGGATTCCCTAGCATGTAATAAGGACACATGCTCCACTATGTTCATAGCAGCCCTATTTCTAATAGCCAGAAGCTGGAATAAACTCAGATATCCCTCAACGGAGGAATGGATACAGAAAATGTAGAATATTCACACAATGGAATACTACACAGTAATTAAAAACAATGAATTCACGAAATTCTTAGGCAAATGGTTGGATCTGGAAAATATCATTCTAAGTGAGGTAACCCAATCACAAAAGAACACACATGGAATGCAGTCACTGATAAGTGGATATTAACCCAGAAGCTCTTATTTATTAAAGAATAAATAAATACATAAAAAGAACTGACTCAATCTGCAAAAAGGAGAGAGTTCCTCATGTTGTGCTGCCCTCAACCGTAAAATGGTTCTGTTGCTACTTCATAACTGTAATTTTGCTACTACTGTGAATTATAATGTAAATATCTAATATGTGCCCTCCAAAGGGGTCTCAACTCACAGGTTGAGAACCATGGCTCCAGACAAAAAAAAATCTAAGAAAATTCTAGTATAGCCAGGTGTAGTGATACAAGCCTATAATTTCAGTATTTGGGAGGTAGAGGCAGGAGAGAGAGGACTCAATGGCATCTTTGATAACACATCAAGTTCAAGGTCAGAGCCTATCTCAAAACTGAGACAAGGAAGAAGAGAGATCATTTATAATGTAAACAACTAGTTTGAAGCTCCAGAGAAACATTTATTTACACAGCAATAATTAATATTGTAAGGGACCTTATCTATTAATTCAGGAAGGTCACCTACAGACCTTTATAGATGATACTTTATTAGCCAAATAATTATGATTGTATATCGTTGGAATAAAAAAAAAAAGGGACATCTGTTTTAAAGAATGCTTTAAAATTCATGCCTTTTGTTAAATCAATTCCACTTCTATTCCTTACTATCAATTATCAATATCTTTATACAGCAAAAATAAATAACCCTCAACTAAAATAGGAAATAGTCACTGTTGTAGCCAGGTGTGGTTACCCACGCCTGTGACCTGTCACCCGGGAGACAGAGAGGAAGGACTGCTGTGAGACTGAAGGCGGCCTGGGATACATGGGAAGTGCCCGGCTAGCTACGCTGTGTAGCAAGAGTCCATCAAAACCCACTCCAAAGAGAGATGCATTTTCTGTCCTCACCTTGGCCGCTCTCCACTCCCAGCCGTCGCCTATCTGCTGTGAATGTCTGATGAACTCTGCACAACAGTGTTGGAAGCTTTGTTCTCCAAAGAACTCATCCTCCATGTTAAATGAGAACTGCAATAAAATAAGTAAATAAGTATCAGCACCAGCTTAAGCTACCCAGAGTTTGGCAAGACAACCGAAACCATCCTCGAAGTCATCTGTGGAAAAGTTTCCTCTCCCCAGAGTCTCACCCTGTCCTTGCTTGGTTCTAGGCAACATTAAACCTAAAAGCCTATACTTGAAACAAGAGTCTTCATCTACAGAGTTTTCTTTGACTGATTTTTAGTTGTTTGAGAGTGATTCTTGTCTGGTTTTCTTTTTGAATTTCTGGGCACTGACCCCAGGGCCTCACACATGCTAAACATGCACCCTACAAATTAACAGATAGTTGACCATACACTCTGAACTGTTGTTTGTTTTTATAATAAAGGTGATGTTGAATGCAATATACTCCTCACTAATAATTTTACCTAATTCTGAGATATTGCTCTCAAATATGCTCCTCAAAACATTTCTGCTTCCTACCCCTGCACGTCCACTGCCGTGTTACACTGATTCGTGGAAGCCAGCTGCCCTTCACACTTTATTAGAAGGGTCGACTCTCCAACAAATGCTGTCGCAAAGCTTGAAATTGCTTTCCAAGGTATAAAGTTAATTAATTACTACTAGATCAAACTCACAAATGTGACATACCAAGAAATACTCACATATTTGTTGTAGAAAGCTGTTCAAAACATAAAATATTATTTCCAAAAATATTTTATCACATCAGAACACTGACAGATCATGTAGTTGAGGCCTCTCAATGAAAGAAGTTAAATGCAACAAATATTCTGTCTCATGAGCTGTGCGCATCAAAACCATTGCTTAGTATATCATATCAGCTACTACAGTACGAGACACATCACATCTCCACGTAACCTTCTCAGGACCCAAAAGTGTGCTAGCTCCATTCCTTAGATGAAAACTCAAAAGGAATCTGTTCACAGACACAAATAAAAAGGGATTCAGAGCTATGACCTGTCTGTCTATTATACAAGCTATTTCCCAACCCACTAGGCAGACTCTTCAAATTTAGCTAAACCGATAGAAGCATGTGTCTATGCACCCAGCTGAATGTATATTAAATAGGCATCGTGCATGGAGAAAAGTTAGATGTGGAACAAACAGACAGTTTGCCTTGTAAGAACTCGCACTCTAAGAAAGGGAGATAAACAACAAAGCAAAAGGCTGTGGAGTGCCTCACCAGCCTTTCCCACCAGGCTCAGGGTTAACGAGCACGCAGCGTTGCTTCAGCACACTGACTCTGCAGCATGACGACCATAAGATGTTCCGCTCCTGAGAGATGAGGGCAGGCTCACAAACCACACTCGTGTATCGTAAATACAGAGTTTAATTAAACAAACCAATAAAACACAGAAGACAACTGTAATTTCCGGGATTGTGTATCTTGTAATCGATAAGGGCCAGATAAATGTGCGCCCCCTAGAAGAAAAGCCCACTGCTTCTGAGCAAGGCGCGGGCAGTGTACCTGAAGGCGCGGGCAGTGTACCTGAAGGCACAGGCATAGAGGGGCACACAGGCCCATGACTTTGTATTCAGCCAGCTAAGCGGCTTAAGAGCTTCCTTTTAATCAAAACTAGTAATTTAGAAGGTGTGTCCTGGGTTCAGTTTAATAAACCGTGATGTGAGAGTAGCGGTAATTCTAGCACGTGAGATAGAGGGAAGGAGGAAAAGGAGTTCAGGGTCACCCTCTGAGTCACCGAGAGGTCAAAGGCAGGCTGGGCTCCAGGAGACTCCATCTTTACAAACATGGTGGGGGGCATGAAAATAAATTTCAATCAAGTACCTACACGCAAAGAAAATGAATACTTTGGCCATACTTTCAATTTAAGAATGCATTTTGACACTTCACATTAAAATTAAGTTTTTGTAGCATAGACTTTGCATTTCTTTTTTTCATAAAGCAGTCTTCCTATATAGCCCAGGCTGGTCCAAAACTCACTATATAGACCAGGCTGGCCTGAAGCTCATGGCTGTTTTCCAAGCGCTATGATTAAAGTCACATACTACCATGCCTGGCTCTTAACAGGGAAACCCACTCTGGGTTTTCTGGTCTCTTGGTTTGGAAATAGAGTTTCACTATGTAACCCTGACTAGCCTGAAACTCTGCATGCAGCTCAAGTTAGACTCAAACTTGGAGCCATCTGATGCTCTTGCCTCTGCCTTTTAAATGCAAGGATGACAGGCAAACACACGCCACCCTCAAATCTGGCCATATTCTTCTGGATGCACATGAAACCTCACACACTGACTTTATGTGTATATATGCAGCTATCCAACTTTTCTACTAGTGTTTCTAAGGTCCTATCAAAACATGAAGAAAGTCTGTGCACAGTAAGAGGAACAGGGATAAAATAGACCTTCAGAACATCAACAGTTAAGGTATCTACAGAGGAAGAGAAAGCAGCAATGATCTAGAGATTAAGGAAACCTTATTTGGAGAGCCTAGGAATGTCAGAATCGCCGAGACAAGGACACAGCTTTCCTGGAAGCACGGCAAAACCAGTCCTACCGAAGACAAGAGTGACTCACTGGGAAAAGAAAAATCACCTATGGAACTTATGGAGCCGTCATTGTCACTGCAGATGTGACAGGCGCGAGAATGAACTGCAGCCAGAGTGCAGCCACGTCACGTTGGACTCAAGAGAAAACTAAAAGTGAGGAAAGTCTGCAGGCCACATCCTCAAAGTGGTGAGTGGGATACAGATAAGTAATTATGGAGGTCCACAGGCCTCAGGAAGGACACACTGGAACTGAGATTGGGAGGCTGGTTAAAGAGACCCCCATCCGTCTAGAGATAGCAACAGGGAAATAACACAATGGCCTCTTGGAACAGGCCATCCTTGCCAGCACCATAGCGGGTTAGACACCCTCTGTGTAACCCGAGGCTAGAGGAGGCATTTAAGGAAAAATGCAGAACTTAGGGAGTGCTGGGGAGTCTCTGGGTTAAGGAAGACAAGGCCACAGGTACTCAGACACAAGAGGTGAGGATGGTGGTAAGGGAGAGCTCCTGAGAAAGTCCTGAGATTGGAATCCTGCTGAGGGACACGGAGACAGAGGTAATGACAAGCAGTTGGAGCAAGAGTGTCATGAGGTGAGGCCCTGGGCTTGCAGTGTGTCCCTGCTTCCTTCTGAGTGCCCAGCTCCAGGAGAATGGGGATTGCAGAGGGAGGATTAGTGATGCCAAGATGCAGGTTGGCTGAGCTGTCCAGTGGCAGAGCAGAAGACAGGAGAAATGCTGGTGGCCACAGGCCAGGAGTTCAGGTCAGGCAGGAAAGGGAAAAGGGCCAAAAGAAGACAGAAAACCAGTAAAGATGTAGAGACCGCAAAGAACGCAGGACAGCAAAAAGGGAACTGCAGGGAATGGGGGAAAGGGTTTTGTTTTGGTTTTGTTTTTACATTTCTTATTAGATATTTTATTTACATCTCAAACCTTATCCCCTTTCCTCGTTTCTCCTCCGAAACCCCTTTTCCCATTCCCTGTCTCCCTGCTCACAAACCCACCAACTCCCTCTTCCCTGACCTGGCATTCCCCTACCCTGGGGCAATGAGCCTTCATGGGTCTAAGGGCCTCTCCTCCCTTTGATGTCCAACCAGGCCATCCTCTGCTACCAAAGTGCTGGAGCCATGGGTTCCTCCATGTGTACTCTTTGGTTGGTGGTTTAGTCCCTGGGAGCTCTGGGAGTACTGGGTGACTCATATTGTTGTTCCTCCTATGGGAATGCCAACCCCTTCAGCTACTTGGGTCCTTTCTCTAGCTCCTCCTTTGTGGACCCTGTGCTTGGTTCAGTGGCTGGCTGAGAGCATCCCCCTCTGTATTTGTCAGGCAGTTGCAAGACTTCTGTAGAAACAGTTATATCAGGCTCCTGTCAGGAAGCTCTTGTTGACATCCACAAGAGTGTCTGGGTTTGGTAACTGTATATGGAACGGATCATATCCGATGCCTCAGAATGACCAAGGGATCAGTGCACCCAGCTGACTGTAGGCAAATATGGCTGGCACTCAGAAGTTCCAAATACGGAGACACTTGGGTTAGCTCCCTAGATGATATTATGAGCACCAAATGCCACTGGACAGAGACAGTAGGTGCCATGGCTTACAAACTGTATTATAGAATTCTCAAAGGGACAGGAATTTCATATAATGTTGAAGAGGTAGTGACCTAAAATCAGTGTCACAGAAGTGGGGCCATCAACAATCTCTATATGCAGAGTTTGGTAGAGTCGAGAAAAAAGTGGCCTTCCACTCAAAGACTTCAGGATCATTTTAAATGTCAGTTTTGTTTTAAAACTACTCAGTGCAGTGGATGCACTTATTGAGACCATGTTCCTATCATGTAAGATTTATATGTGAAAACTGTTCCACATATCGGCTCCCCAAGCCCAGCTGGAGCGCCACTGTGTACAGCAGTAGAGACAGTTAGCTCATGGCTGTTATCTCTTTTGATCTCAAAACACCTTTTCTTGAGAATACAGAATGTGGTAACGCTCCAAAGGGCTGGACATTTCAGGGTTGTCTGTCCCGTGAGGGTGAGCTCCTGAGATCGGCACAGATCAGCCCAGAAGGCGTGGTAACAAGAAAGGGGCCGAGGAAAATGAAGCTACTAGCGCGTCCATTGTGGCAGGGATCAGACATCCCTGGATGTATGCGCCTTACCTAGACTACACAGAGAATTATGGGTAAATGGTGACAAAATTCACCTAATAGAGAAAACATTCAAAAGGAAAAATTAGAGCAAACCAAACAAAAAGGGAAATGGGAATGGGATATGCCAACACAGTTTTCGGGATATTGTTGGTTGGTTTGGTTTGGTTTTGAGCCTTGATCTATACCCCAGGCCTGCTTGGTTTTTACTATATAGCCCAGGCTGGCATCAAACTCCTGATCCTCCTTTCTGGATGTCCCGAGTGCTAGGACTGCCAACATGAACCACCACGCCTATCCACAGAACTCCTGTGAGTGCATGAGATGTGAGAGGAAGCAAGAACTGTGCTGAGGGCTGTAGGGCCTGGAGTAAAGCTCTGACACAATCTGTAGTTTGGTTGTCAGCAGAGTCAGTGGTCTTGTCTCCACTGGATGAGATGGTGTGCAGAGTGAAGACTGGAGTAGGACAAAGAGGCGGAAGGGATTCCAGTGCAGGAAAGGCAGGGTCTGAGCATCATGAGTCCAGGGTCTGACCATGAGTCCACAGGGCTCGCAGAGTACTTCAGTAGCGATCCCTGCAGGAAGGGCAGGTTTAGGAGAGAGCAGGGTCAGTTTAGCACGAGTAGGCTGAAGAGTTTATAGATCCACAAATGACCAGTGGAGGAAACATTCTGAGAAGAGTCCCCTCCGAAGGGAGCAAGAGTGTCGAAGGAGGGAGATAATGACCCTGTATCCGAATCATTCGATGGCAAGGGTCTGTCTCAACACTCAGAGAAAAGATGAAGAACTGGGGGTGAAACAGGCCGTGCTAACGATGGGCGATCCTGACATACACCAAGAGATAACCAATCACCACAAACAGAACTCGGTCATCAGGAATAGATACCTGTCATGCTGAGTGGTGGCCATGACAGGGGCAGGCTTATGCCTGTCAGTGTGAGGTCAGCAAATCTACACAGTGAGTTCCAGGCCAGCCAGGGCTACAGAGTATTACCCACACTCAAGAAATAAATAAAAGTAAATTTAAAAAATAGAAACCATTTCAGAATGGATTATATACCTAAGAGTTTTAAAATCCCAAGCCAACTCTTGGTAACAAAATAGAACAAGTAAAACACTCCCTCCCCTAAGCCCTGCAGGAACTTGAGATTTACTAAACTATTAAATCTCATTCAACAATCATGTGTTATAATTAATATCAGGGTGCTACTACCAGCAAGATGACTGAACACTAAGACACCAATTAATATTGGGTTGCATACTTTAAAATTATCCAAGGACTGAGCTTTGCTGAAAGATGTTATATACTATAATACAAACACATGATTAGCAAATTTGAAAGTACACCATATTAAAAGGTTATTAATCTCACTCAGATCCTCACAAGGCACCATAATGAAATACCAGTGAATAACTGTTTCTTTCCTCAAGTAAGAATATCTCAACTTATTAAAAGTAAAAATAAAATGCAATCTAACACATTTAGTCACTCTTTCAAGCCTAGATTCTCCCTCTGCCTCTCTGCCTCTCTGCCTCTCTCTCTGCCTCTCTGCCTCTCTCTGCCTCTCTGCCTCTCTCTCTGCCTCTGTGCCTCTCTGCCTCTCTCTCTGTCTCTCTGCCTCTCTGCCTCTCTCTGCCTCTCTGCCTCTCTCTCTGCCTCTCTGCCTCTCTCTCTGCCTCTCTGCCTCTCTCTCTCTCTGCCTCTCTGCCTCTCTCTCTGCCTCTCTGCCTCTCTGCCTCCTGCCTCTGCCTCTCTGACTTCTGCCTTCTGCCTCTGCCTCTGCCTCTGCCTCTGCCTCTGCCTCTGCCTCTGCCTCTGCCTCTGCCTCTGCCTCTGCCTAGTAGAAGAAATCATAGTCTTAGCAGTTCCTATAGACAATGCCTGAAAACGTGGCTAATATGAGATAATTACAAATGTGGCTCGTTAGCCAGAAACAACACCAATAATCCCATTTGCCTAAAAAAACTGTGTGTTTCTAGACACGCTTACTTTGATAGGTTGCAGGAGACCCTTACTCGGCAGCCCATAGTCCAGGTAGGCCTGGACTAATAAGATGAGCAGGCTAACTGTATGCTTGAAGGAATCTCCCTGCTTCTGCTTCTCCAATGCTGAGATTACAGATGTGAGGCACCATGCCCAGTCAGACTGGCTGGGTGTGTAAGTACTTACCTCTAATTCCAGCATTAGGGAGATAGAGGCAGAAGGATCAATAGTTCAAGGCTACCCTGGCAATACAGCAAACTGGAGACCAGCCTGGGCTACAGGAGACCCTTTCTCAAAAAAAAAAAAAATCAGGCTAAAAAAAGTGAATTTAGACTTTAGCAGGAACACCAGGATGATGTTACCACCGGTAAAAAGACAGATTATTTGTGTGTGTGTGTGTGTGTGTGTGGCCCAGGCCTTTAATCCTAACCCTTGGGGAGCTTCCTCTAAGGCAGGAAGACCGGCTTCACTTTGGAGGTGAGCCTGAACTATACACTAAGGCCTTGTCTCCTAAAAGAAAACAAAAATAAAAAATAAATTGTTCCACAAATCTTGATTCTCCTCTCATCTTCACCAACATGCCTGTTGTTTGTAACTATAAGTAGTGCTGCCATTCAGGACACCTTGTGTCCTGGTGTCCTGGTGTCCTTATGTCCTGCTACACGTCTACTTGGCCTGGGTCTTCACGTGGCTGGACAGGCCTGAGGTTTACAGTTGCTGTGGTTTATTATTTGCTTTCCTTCTTTCTTTTTTCCTTCCTTCCTTACCTTTTCTCGATCGCTTCAGTAGAATTCAAAGATTGAAAAGACAGAATCATGTCTTTCATACCTTTCCAATCTCAGTGTCAGCGTTAGAAGAGAGTGAAGACACATCTGTGCCCTGTGCAGCTCAGAGACCTGCAAGACCACATACGGCCACTATCCAGATGGTCTCACCTGACTGGAACACTTTCTCACTACCATACCACTTAATTTTATGTGATCTTTAATGTGTTTGGAACTAGATCTATGTATGTGTGGGTTTTTGACTTTGTTTTGTTTGTTTTGAGTTTTATGGAAGATATTTCTTTTGATAAACCTGTAAGACAGTGTATATCGAGTCATTATTTTATATCCCTAGATTTAAGGTTACTTATAAATAAATAAATATACACACATATATAAGAGAACATGCTATAAGCACACTTAAATATTAAATACCCTTTTTCACTAATGAAAGGAAGCATCCTCACCTATGTCCGTCTAGGAAAGAATTCATCACTCACCATGAGATGTAGCAAGTACTGTTAGATAAAGGGAATGGGACTGAAGTGATGTTAACACCTGAGGGAAGATGACTGAAGGCACAAAGAGACCCACTAAGTGGACAGCAGGGGCTGAAGGAGGGCATGGAGGGAGAGGTGAGGACCACGCATGACATAAGGGCGTGTATAGATGAAAACATCATGACAATGTCAATCATGATACTGGTAACTTGAACTGTTAACTTAAAATCCATACTAACAGAGAACCCCATACTATTATTCCTATAAATAGAGATGATGTCCTTTTAAAGCATGCCATTTCAAACCAGGCATGGCGGCACAGGCTTGTGGCTGAGGTCTCAGACAATTATGAAGCAGGAGTGTCACTTGAGCCTATGAGCTGAAGATCAGTCAGAAACCAGAGACTGGGTATTAGTGGACGGAGGGGAAGGAAGGATGAGGGAGGAACATGGAAGACCATTCTAGCTATGAGAGGGAAACTTAAACTTTTATAACAGCTTGACTTGAACTCATGTAAACTGGTTATTCACGTACCTCAAAGGGTCCCCTGACAGACAAAGCTCGAAAATGTAGACTTCATGTGAAATCCTATGGCCAGACAAAAACAATTACATGATTCTGTACACCCCCAAGTAAATCTTTCTAACAATTACTGAGGAAATGATTGCAAAGCAATCATGCCAGAAAACTGGGAGCAAAAGCAGGACATGTGATGGAGTTGGTGGCTAAAAGCCTGGATTCCCAGGCATGTGGTGGCCTGGGTGGGACAACCCAACAAGCAGCTTGAAGAGCCGTCAGAAGGGAGGAGGGAGCAGTCCAGGCTTGCAGCTGCCCTGCAGGTCGGGCTGCCTCCCTGCCTGCCTTCTCACAATGCATACCACCAACCGTCAAAGTTTAAACACAAAGTAACACGCCCTCGGACTGGAGGGGGAAACCCACCGATAAGAGCGGACATTGTCCAAGACCTCTGCAGCATAAGGTCCCAGGAGGAACCGGGAAGACTTTCGTTCTCCAGCCTACACCTCATTCAAGGGAACCCAGGAAGTCACCATCCTCCTACTGGTTTTCAACCTCCACGTTCTCTCTAGCTTCTTAATACGCACAGCCAGAGCAGAATGTGATGTAATGAATCCTGTGATTCAACGCCAGCAGTGGGGACCTGAAGGGACAGAGGGGACAATAGAGGAGCCTTCAAATGAGTAGCACAGCCTCGCCGTCATCTTCCTCAAACCCTGAATTTATCTGATGTAACTGAAACCAAAACACCACCCAGGTTACAGACACAGGTGGCACAGGTCAGAGACAGGAAAACCTGGGAAAGCTCGATAGAATAGAGGAAAGATGTACCCTCCCTAACTGCAGTTCACCTGGTCCCCAACTACACCCCAAGAGGAAGAATCCTTGACATCGACTTGTAGGGAGGGAGAGAAAGGGGCACTTGCTTACTGAGTCAGCAACACCGACCCACCCAAGCCCCTCTTCTGTTAGTCACGAACAGCAATACCCACAAGGGGCTAAGAAGAAGCTCTTGAATAAGGAAAGAGATGCTGAATTAGTCAGAGTTTTACTGCTGTGAACAGACCCTAGGACCAAGATAACTTTATGAAGGACAACATTTAATTTGGGCTGGCTTACAGGTTCAAAGGTTCAGTCCATTATCATCAAGGCAGGAGCATGGCAGGCGTGGAACAAGAGGAACTGTGGATTCTACACCTTGATCTAAGGGCCAATAGGAGCAGACTGTCCTCAGGCAGCTAGGAGGGTCTCAAAGCCCACCCCCACAGTGACACACTTCCTCCAACAAGGCCACACCTCTTCCAAAATAGTGCCATTTCTGGGCCAAGTACATTCAAACACCACACCCACGTCCATAAAGCTGAGGAGATGCACATGTATAATTTTAGCACTCTAGAAACTGAGGCATGAGGACTGCTAGTTCCAGGACCCGCAAAAGTTTCTCAGCAAGACCCTGTCTTTATAAATAAATAACAAATTAATTAATTAAATTATAAGGTTGAAGAGGAAAAGCCTTTTTCTTTAATGGCTGAAAAGCCTGAAACCTAAAAACAAACAAACAAGTATTTTTTTTAAATCTACTCTTTGTTACTATTTTTAGGTTTTTTGTTTGGTTGCTTGGTTTGGGTTTTGTTTGTTTGTTTGTTTTTTGGGGTTTTTTTTAGGTTTTTGTTTTTGTTTTTTTTGTTTTGTTTTGTTTTGTTTTGTTTGTTTTTTGTTTTGTTTTTTTTTGAGACAGGGTTTCTCTGTGTAGCCCTGGCTGTCCTGGAACTCATTCTGTAGACCAGGCTGGCCTCGAACTCAGAAATCCATCTGCCTCTGCCTCCCAAGTGCTGGGATTAAAGGCATGCGCCACCACTGTTGGCACTGCCCAGCTATAGTTATTATTTTTAAAAGACAACAAAGCATCTAAAGCAAAGTGTGAAGGGAAAAGTGGTTAAAATTCAAAAGTAAAGGGGACCTAGGTACAGCAGCAAATACCTAGGATCCCTGACAAGGGGAAGCTGAAGGAAGAGGGAAAATAGGCAGATAATGGCTAGCCTGAGCTACATAACAAGTACCAGGCCAGCCTATGTCATAAGACCCATTCTGAGAATCAGAAAAGAAAAGAGGGGGTAGTAAGGAAGGGAATTCAAATATAAAAGAGAAGAAACGTCATTTTTTTTTTTTTGCAATCTCTGTCCAGACATTAAGCACCTTCCTATGTCCAAACTTTGTTTATTTTTACAGCATAGATCCTATAAGCACTGACTCCATGGGTCCTTGTGAGGAAAAAATAAAAACCAAAATTTCCCTAAGAAAATCATGGAAGACTCCAAAACAGAAAGTTTTTAAAACATGAATTTAATTCTTCAAGAACTAAAATCTGAAATTTGAGCAAGACCCACCAGGTGGAAACAAAGTCATTCCAAAAATTGGGCAGAGGTCTTACAAAGACAATGTAAAAAGTACAAGGCACATACATACATACATACATACAAACATAGTACATACATACATATGTAAACGCAGGGAGCAAGAGAAAGTATAGATTAAACAAAGCCTACTGGCTCGTGTTTAGGGGGCTACTGTGTAAGGTATATGAAATAAGCAAAACCACACTAGGTCATCAAAAAGAACCATCATAGTTTGCTATCGCCATTCATTGCTACAGAACCAGGCCTAATGAAGCATCCTACAATGTAGACCCTCCATAATATTGCTGGTAGAGGAGCGGCAGAGGCAGCTCAGCAGTTAACAGTACTTGCTCTTGCAGGGGACCAAAGATCAGGTCCCCATGTTCACATATAGGTCAGCTACAGCTTCAGGGAACCCCAGCCTATGTTAACCATGGGCACACGTCCACACATGGGAGCAACACGCAAAAACACATGTAGACACCTAATATAAATTTTCTTAAAATGTAATGCTAGCATTGGGCTGGGGGTGTATCCAGGAGTAAAAGGGCCTGGGGTCAATTCCTATAACTACCCCTCCAAACACACACACACACACATACACACACACACACACTCACAGCAGTAAGAGAAGCTGGAAGCTATGGCAAAACAAACCTGAGTCTGGAGAATGAAGAGTTAAAGACTAATTCACTAAAAAGTGAGTTCTAGCACAAACACGTGCTACATGACACTGCCTCAAAATCACCACCACCACCATCATCATCACCATCATCACAATCACCACCACCACCACCACCACCACCACCACCACTACCACCTTCAGCATCAGCATCATGAAGTAGAGCCTCCTATACACAGTGTTAGTCAGTTACAGGTCAACAAGATTAGACTGACAATGTCTGGCTTCTCTCTGACACCTATGGCCATAGCTGGCACTCCATGCTAATGTCTAAGGGCTAGAAGATAAACATGGTACACTGACCCTTTAAGAGACTGAGTAGCTTAAGTGACTCAAGAATTGGGCAGTTCCAGAGTGCAAGTAGTCCGGGGCTCTACCACAGAGGAACAAGGCAAAGGCTGGTCCAGAGAGGAACGCAGAACAAGGCGAGGAGATCTCTGAAGACTTTAAGGGAAGCAATGAACTTATTTAGATCACGCCAGTAGAACCTCCTTAGCTACAGGTCGGCTGCTAGGAAGAGCTTAAGTTTTATTTTCCTTGAAAATGACAGTTTCCACTGAGTTGAGTTTTTGTTTGCTGATGTGGGAGCTCATAGTAATGACCTCTCAGGCAACAATTCCCAATTATTTTAACACAGGAAGCTGTGTTTTTGCAGAGTATGTGGTATGTTTCCATCTTTCCTTGATCATCAGGAAGCTCAGAACTCCACCTGTGGTGTCCTCAGTGACTGTACACAAGTAGAAAAAAATACACAACTCTGTACAGGATGTATTTCTGTGTGACTCGTCCTAATGTCTTTTTACTCAAGCTTCATATCTTCATGACCACGATTTATCTTTGTTATTATATCATTTACGGCTTATAAGTCAGCTCAAATACTTTTGGGACAGACAGGACTCGAATTTAAAATTATAAGCAACACAGATAAAATGGCTAATATAAAAGAAACCAGATAACAAGATAGGAAGAAAAAATAGTGAGACCTCAATATCATCCTGAGAGATTTGAGTCTTTTAAAGAAAAAGTATAAATAAGTATAAATCATGGCTTCGCTTTCCACAGCTGGTAATCAACTTTATATGAAAACTTCCAAGCTGAAAAGAACACTAATAAAATACAATAAAATTAGTGATAAATTATACAATCACTGTTTGAGGAATTAATATGGGTTGTTGGTGTAATAATTAAAAATAGCATTATTAAGCCTTTCCTATGTAACAAAGCCATGGTAACCAAAATCTATATAGCATCTTTTTGAGAGACACTCTAATTTTCTCTATAGAGGAGAAAATTGACATACAGGAAATGCAGCTGGCTATAGCTGTCAAAGGCAGTAACAACCAAGCCCATCGAAGGCCCACAGCCTATGCTCGAGAGGAAATCAGACATCCAACTAAGTCCAGGAACTGTGAATTACAAGAACTCTGTAGCTCTGAGTAAGATGCAGTCGTGAACCTGAAAATAGGCTGAAATGACTCAGAGTGGATTGGGGACCACAACAAACTCTGGGGAACAGGGAACAGGCAGGTTACAAAGAGCCTTCGCACTCAGGAGATGCCACTTAAAACAGTGAGCAGTAAGAAACCACTGTGGGCCCCAGAGCACAGAGGCAGACAAACGCTCTCCTTGGAAAGATACTGCTCCGTGACGAGAAGTAACCCTAACTTCAAAGGGAACGATTAGTAAACCCTCTCCTGGGCCACTACAGACCAGTGAGTATTGATGCACCCAGTGTAGTAGAAAGTTGTCTTCAGGTAGAGCACAATTTTCTCTTATCCTATTTTCCAACTGTTTTTATAGCCTGTTTGGCCCCTAAAGACATCTATGTCAAGTACCATCACCAAATAATCTCAATAGCTCTTTCTTTTGGATGTTGATTATACTTGTGATTCAAACATAACCCCTGAGGTCCAAAGCACATCGTGAGGCTTCCAAGATAATATTCAAATCAACCCCAGTCTGAAACTATCTCCTTATGTAAGCTTTACTGCTTTTCCTAAAGGGATGCTTATGTTTCCGAGAAACTTATTGAACATTGAGAAATGCTATCAAGATATAATTTGTTCTGGGCATGGAAGTAGATGTCTATCATCTCAGGTCTCTAAAGGCTGAGGCAACAGGATGGTGAGTGTTAGATAGACTGCACTGAGTGAGACCCTGTCTAAAATACAAAACAGTGTGGGGGTGGGGTGGTACAGTTGGCAGCCTGATTGCCTAACCTGCACAAAGGCCCGAGTTCAACTCCCAGCATCACATAAACTGGGCATTGTGATTAATGGACACAGAACTTGGGTAGTGGAGACAGGAGGATCAGCTAAAGGTCAGTCCTAGCTGTACAGAGAGTAATCTAGAAGACCTAGACAGGAGAAGTTAGATCTTTTTTTTTTAAGCCTTGTCTTAGATACCCCCATTATGTATAGTAAGATCTGTTACTATTACCCTAATCCTAAAATATTTCATATTTGAATGAATCTAGCTGAGAACGGTTTACACTAGTTCCTTCCATTAAAAAATAAATAATAACTCTCTTTTTGTTTTTGCTCATTGAAACAGGATCTGGCCATGTTTAGTGAAGGCGGGCTGGTTCAAACCTCCAGCTATGACAGATCGGGGTGACAGGGATAGTCAATCAAGTTCAGCCATGACAGACTTTTAACTCCCTGTTGCTCTTTATTTGTTTTGTTAAGGTTTTCACTGTGTCATTTTCTCCTGTTGATATCTGACCCTTTGTAAGCAACGAGGAGCAATGGTTCCTGGACTCCTAAAATAGACTTGAGTGCTGCACAGGGTGTCTGTTCTCTAACCCTGAGCATCATAAATGTTCACTTTCATCACCACGGTAGGGACCACTGTCACATTATAATGACCCAAAGTAAGCCTTTGGAAAAGAACTATTGCACATAGAAAGAGCAAGCCAATTGTCAAAGAGCATTTAAAACATGAATACAAGCACTAGAGGAAAGCTTCTGGCTCCTATAACCTGTGATGGAGGCTGTAGTCTCAGCTCCCCCAAGGAGAGGCTGAGGCAAGAAGCTTAAGGTAGGCAATCTAAACATGAAAGTGCCCACTAGTAATCCCAGCACTTGCCTGTCAGAGCCAGGGTTGCCTAGAGTTCCGGGCCAGCCTGGGCTACATAGTAGCACACTCTGTCTCAAAAACAAACTCAAGACTGTTCCGGTTTTTTTTTTTCCCCTTACAGTTGGAAACAATTTGCATCTTGCCCAAAACATGTAACTACAGAAAATGGGGCTCCATTTTGATTCTTAAAGACATGTGACCACCCTGGCCTTTACTACCAAGATTTTCATAATCATCACTACAGATGAAAGTATGGCTTCTATAAATCAGTTAACTAGTCCTTTATCTCCGACCCCCACGACCCGGTTCTTATAGATTATGGGGGAAGGGGTAGCGTTGGCTGCAAATCTGAATGCCTGCCAGTCACTGAACTTCCTTTGTGTCAAGGTCACGTGAGCACATTCCTAGCACAAGGTGGAAAGGTCGCCGGGCGGCCCGCGCCCGCCTCCCAGGCCTTTTGTTAGGGGTTGGCCGCTCCGCCGCCCTTCTCGGGTCCCGGGAGGCGGGCGAGGGCTGCGGGCAGCGGCTGCGGAGGCGCCGCCGCAGTTCGGTCGCCGTGGTTAGGTTTACTCACCCCGCTCGCTCGCCCTGACCTGGAGCCGGCGGCGCGCGGCGGGGCGGGGCGGGGCGGGGACGCATGGGGCGGGGCCGAGACAGCGGAGGAGCTCCGCCCCGCCTCGGTGAGCATGCGCAATGGGACCGCCCGGTGACGTCGCGGCGAAACCTTCCTGCAACCAGTGCTCCTGCATCCATCTCTTTCCCTGAGCCGAGCCCTTTAGGTGCTCTCGGCCAGGCAGGGGTGACCCCAAGCCAGGGTGCCTGCACTCCCTTCTCATGCGCACACATACTAGAAGCCTGAACTCGTGGCAAGGAGAGTGCGAGCCAGGGGGTAGGCCGCGAGCATCCCCAAGAGCCCAGAGTGCCTTGCCAGCTAAACGAGGGGGTCACTGCCACCCATTTAAAACAAGGCTTGGACAAGAAGTTAGGAATTCGAGTGTTGATAACTGTATCATTTGCAGCACAAAAATCAGAAAATACCAATCAGTGAAATGAAACCAAGGGGCAATGGTAGGGCGAAGGAAAATAGCTAGAGGACAGGGTGTCATAGGGGTCATGGGACCGACAGGATATCTCAAGGAAAAGGAGTCTGGTCCTTTAAACTGGAGAACATTACATAGAAAAGAAAGTAAACAGGCAAATGTAAGAGCTGTCCGGTTTCAAATGTGAAGAGGGAGGTTTTGGTCTTGAGCAAGTAGTAAGATTACCATGTTAAAAAGCTAATGAATTCCTGGGACTCTAGGTAATAGTTTTGCAATTTCCTGTGAGTCTATATTGTTTTGAAATAGAAAGTTGATTTGTGTGTGTTTGTGTACTTTCTGTTTGTTTTATAAACAGACAGAACACAGATCTGTGGTGACCACTGGCAAAAGATAGGGAAGCAGCTAACTTTAAAAGGGGCTTAGAATTTGGAAGGATGGTAGAACTCTTCTGTTTTTGATTGTTGGTTTTATTGATGATTAAACCACTATTTTTACTGTCAAATCAAAAAAACAGTTACATTTTGCCACATCCAAAATAGTTTTAAAACAGTATTGTAAAAATGAACTAACTTTTTTGAAGAACTCTTAGTTGGTAGCATCTAATTTAAATTGGTTTGTTGTTGTTGTTGTTTGTTTGTTTCTTAGACAGTGGCACGGTTTGAATATGCTTGGCCCATGGAGTGGCACTATTTGGAGGTGTGGCCTTGTTGGAGTAGTTGTGTCATTTGTGGGTGTGGGCTTAAGACCCTTACCATAGCTGCCTGGAAGTCAGTCTTCCACTAGAAGCCTTCAGATAAAATGTGGAACTCTCAGCTTCTCCTATACCATGCCTGCCTGGATGCTGCCATATTCCTACCTTGATGATACTGGACTGAACCTCTGAACTTGCAAACCAGCCCCATTATAAAAGTGCTGTCTTTTATAAGACTTGCCTTGGTCACGGTGTCTGTTCACAGCAGTAAAACCCTAACTTAAGCAGACAGGAATGTGTAGCCAAGGCTAACCTGGTACTGTAGATACTCCTACATCTACCTCTGAGTGTTTGCATTAAAGCCTGGAACATCTTAATCAGCTTCTCTTTGACGTGTTCTCTTGTTTGATTTGAAGTCTAAGAAGTTGTTCGTAGGGCATAGTCGTTCATGCTTATAACCCCAGGACCCAGTGAAGCCATGGGAGGATGGCAAGAGGAATTCAAGGCCAATCTGGGCTACAGAGCAAACTCAAGAGCAGTCAAGGCTGCTTCATTATTTTCTAAAAGAAAAGTAAAAACTTACCAAAAACTTTCCCATGCAAAAATAAAAATCATTGACTTACCATACTATTGTACTCAAATTTTTAGAATACTTACCATGCATTATACCTTGTTAGCTCAAGCCTGGAATTCTATACCAGAGCTTTTTTTTGAATGATGTGATTCACCTATGGTAAACAAAATAACTGAATGTAAGTCAGGTGACCTCTGCGCATTTCCATGTACCATTCAAGGCAAGGAATGGCTCTAGTCTATGTTTTCCGCACAACATGATAAAGTTCCTGAGGGCATGGGTTTTTTGGTTGGTTGTTTGGTTGGTTGGTTTGGGGTTTTTTTGTTTGCTTGTTTGTTTGTTTGTTTGTTTGTTGGATTTAGTTTTTTCGAGACAGGGTTTCTCTGTGTAGCCCTGGCTGTCCTGGAACTCACTCTGTAGACCAGGCTGGCCTTGAACTCAGAAATCTGCCTGCCTCTGCCTCCCAGAGTGCTAGGATGGGACTGCCAGGCGAGGGCATGGGTTCTTAATCACAACATCTCTACACTCAAGTAAGACTCCAGATGAGTTGTTACTGAATAAAACAATGAAGCAGACAAAAGAGGAGGAAAGCTCAAATGTACTGGAAACTTATGTTTGTGTGCATGCATGCGTGTGTGTGTGTGTGTGTGTGTGTGTGTGTGCGCGCGCGCGCACGCATGTGATAGCATTCCTTCTGCCTCAGATCTCTAAAACTGAGAGTACAGGCCTGTGCCTCCACACCTGTCTGGATGTACATATTTCACAGAAAACCTAGAATTGGAACCTTCAGGCTATTTTTTGTTTGGTTTTGGTTTGATTTTGGTCTGTGTTCTGATTTCTTGAGATATATAAAATGAAAGAAAAATGGGGTTATACAGGCCATTACATTAGAAGTCATTTTCAGGGGTAGGGATGTACCTAACAGGTAAAATACTTGTCTGGCCTACATGAGGCCCTGAATTCCACCCATAGAAACAGAGGCGTGTGGACAAGGAGGAAGAGGAGAAGGAAAGGAAAAGAACTGTCCTAAAGCTGCAGGTGCTCAGGGCACACCCAAAGCTGTAACAGAATAAAGCAAGCAAGGCTAGGGAGAGGGGAGGGACGCTGGTTTCCAGTTTGCCAGGGTGGTCAAGAGAGACTCAGGTAGTGAGATTGTACTGTGGTACTCTAATCATGGCTTCATGATGTTATACATCTAACAAAACCCACAAAACTGAACAACCCTGAAAACAAACCCAAAGGTCTATTATGGACCGTGTTAACATTGATATACCAAAATTGGTTCATCGGGTTTGGGCGAAATTCTTTCTGTATGTGGAATATGGAAATTTGATGCTAACTGTTCAATTTTCTGTAAGCCACTTTGTTTCTACAAAGATATTAAGTCTTTAATTAAGAAAATGATACTATTGGGCTAAAGATCTGGCTCAGCAGTTAAGAGCACTGACTGCCCTTCCAGAGGTCCTGAGTTCAATTCTGACAACCACATGGTAGCTCACACCCACCTGTAATGGGGTCTGATGCCCTCTTCTGGTGTGTCTGAAGAGAGCAATGGTGTACTCATACATAAAATAAATAAATAAATCATTAAAATATTTTGAAAAGAAAATGGTACTGCAAACCGGGTGTGGCAGCTCTACCTGCCATCACAGTGCTCAGACAGCAACCCATGTTACTGTGAGTGTGAGTCCAGCCTGGGCTACACAGCAAGTTCCATGCTCTTTGCAGTAACCAACAGAATTAGCCACTGGACTGACATTTGTGACTGTTCTTGTTACTGCCTTTTGTTATTAGATATATTTTTTTTGGCCCAGGCTGACTTGAAATTCACTACAAAGCCAGCTCACAGTGGCCAAAAACATGCAAGCAATCCTCCTGCCTCAGTCATTACAGGTTGAGCCAGTACATTTGGATCAAGAATCTCATTTTTGAGGGTCTAGTTTGTACTAGGAAAATCGTATCATATGCCAAATCCTATTTGAACAACTTAAATAATAATTAGACTATCTAGTAATAGTTAGACTATCTAGTTCTATTTCAAGAGACATTTTTTTCTCTTCCGAGCATTTGAAAATAATTTAGAGCTAAAGTGCAATAGTTCTTTTCCAAAGGCTTACTTTGGGTCATTATAATGTGACAGTGGCCCCCACCGTGGTGATGAAAGTGAACATTTATGATGCTCAGGGTTAGAGAACAGACACCCTGTGCAGCACTCAAGTCTATTTTAGGATTCCAGGTACCACTGCTCCTCGTTGCTTCCAATGGGTCAGATATCGACAGGAGAAAATGACACAGAGTGAAAACCTTAACATTCTAGGCTCTGGTTGATCATTCTATTCCTCCTGCTGCTCTTGGTGATCATCCCATGGTACTGGTATCTCAAATACACCAGGGTCTTCTGCTACAACTGGGCTTCACCAATAGCCTCTCATAGGCTCTCTTCATGGTGCCAACCCTCAACTTCTTTGCATGACCCCTTCGGTGAAGGATATTCAAACCCTCACAGTCATGAATATCTGACCAACCAGGGCTATACAGAAAGACACTATCTAATAACAAACCCCTCCCAATTAGAAAAGAAAGATTACAATGATTATCCAACTAGTTAGCTCCAAATGCATGGTATCTTGGCTTCTGCAACTAGGAACTGGCCATAAAGAATATTCCAGTTTGGTTCAAACTTCACCAAATGGAGAAACAGACCATGCCCTATGTGACTATGTAGGCAATGAAAAATGACAGAGAAGAAAAAGGATGCTATAAGAGTTGTCCAGTCCTGTTATAATTATATGGGTTGTTGGAAGGCTGAAAGAGTAGTGAGGTTCTCCATAGCTGAGGAGTGCTACATTCCTATAGATACATGTATATATATATATATATATATATATATATATATATATATATATATACTCTCCATAGCTGAAGAGTGCTACATTCATATAGATACATATATATGTATATATATATACATATATATGAAACACATGATTGTTTTCTGCTGTGAACTCTTTAATTATTTACACTGTTTGTTGTATGATAAACAGAAGGCAAAGTGCTCACCATATAAGCTTGTTTCTGAAGCTGCTCAATATACAAAGAACATACCTAGCTTGTCAGTCACATATTCAGTCTGGTCATTGAGGAAATGCTAGAGTTTTACTTGGCTAATTGCTCAGGGTATCCTAGTGCAAATGCTTTACAGGATGATGTACCAGTCAGTGGACGAAATTCAGCATTGAAAGGACCAATAAGGAACTACAGTGCTTTCCAAGATATTTATGAATTCCACTTGTATAAATGAAGCTGCATAGCCTGAGGTTACTGACTGATGTGATGTTGGCCTAAAGGTTCCACCAATCTGAAGCATCCTTGGACCCAGCCAGGCACACTGGGTTGTGGACAGCAGTGGAGGGTTAGAGGATGTCAGTCAACAGGATAGGAAAAGACTCCAAATGTGAGCTGTAACCTTGTCACATCACTACATCATTACAGTAAATTCTTTTGCTAAGTAGACTGTGGGTTATCTCGCTTCTTCGGCTTTCGAAAATATAATTAAAGCAACTTGGACTGAAATATCCTTAAGAAGATATTCAATAGGCACTTTGGCATTTAAAGCCTATGAAAAAAGTCAGGCTAAAAATATATACAGTGGACTGGTGTTATCTCTTATGCTTATTTAACGTATATTAACTGTATGATATGCATTTGGCAAGACAAAAAGCCCAATAACATATTTTTCTAGTAGCATGGTTCCCACGTGCAAGCCAACAACTTCATCTGGCATTCAACTAGAGCAACAACCTTCTGTTCCAATAGCAAAGGAAGACTGGCTGTGCAGGACTTCTTGATTGATAGTGTATATATTCAAGATGGTGTACAGTGACTTGCAGGGAATGTTAAAGATTTTAAGCGATAATTTTAACTTGTTCTATTTTTGCCTTTCATGCCGACTTTAAATCCTAACCCCCTCAGAACAAGTTGAGTCTATATTTGAGTGTCATTGATATATAGATGGCTGTAGTTATGGTCATAGAAGACACTATTTAAGGGAGAGTACATCTAGTAATACATAAAGAGAGCTGAGACAGAATCCTAAGTAATATAAAAGAATCAGGGAGACAAACACTGAAAAGTGAGTATTGGCTTTGGAAATTAAAAGAAAAAGCAATGGTAACCTTAGCAAAAGCAATTTGAGTGATAAGGTGGTGATCTGGGTAGTTTGTAAGAGCCAAAGCTATGTTTTAAGTTTTAATTACCTGTGCCTGAGACATCCATGAAACAAAAATGTCTCTTCACCTATGAGCCCCTTGCCCAAGGAGAGATACTTCCTGCGGTGCTGTGACCTATTGTTTATGGGCAATTACAAGCCACATGGTTTAATTCCCCTAAACAACTTTGTTTGACTCAACTGTACTGGGTGAGCCTGGTCACATGTAGGCAGCAGGTACGAGTGCAGGACGAATGTCAGGATGTCTGCTTGTGTGGTGGTTTGTACATGCTTAGCCTGGGGACTGGCACTATTAGGGGGTGTGGCCATTGTTGGAGTAGGTTTGGCCTTGTTAGAGGAAGTGTGTCACTGTGGGGGTAGGCTCTCCTCTCACTGTGAGACCCTCCTCCTAGGATGATCTGCCTGAATCTGCCTGAGGATGCTGAGTATTCTCCTGTCTGTCTCTGGATAAAGATACAGAACTCTCATCTCTTCCAGCACCATGCCTGCCATGCTCCCACCTTGATGATAATGGACTGAACCTCTGAGCCTATAAGTCAGCCCCAATTAAATGGTGTCCTTTGTAAGAGTTGCCTTGGTTATGGTGTCTCTTCACAGCAATGGAAACCCTAAGACAGAAGTTGGTACCAGGGATCTTCTGTGATAGGCCTGGCCATGTTTTTGTTTGAAAGAATATGGATTCGGGGATGTAGGATTTGGAAAGCTGTGGAATGCTTTAAGTGGGGCTTAATGGGCTATCCTAGTAGGAATATAAAAGATGTTGTTGCTGTGATTTGAACTGTGGTGGGCTGACTCTAGAGGTTTCAGAGGAAAAGAATTTTAGTATGTGGCTGAGAGACTGTTCTTGTGATATTTTGGTGACAAATGTGACTGATTTTTACTCCTGTCCAAGAGTCTGCCTGAGGCTCAGGTGAAGAGAGCCAAATTAATTGTGTTGACAAAGAAGGTCTCAAAACAATCCAGTTTAGACTATGTACAGTGATTTAGTCTCATGAAGAGTGTGAGGAGATAAACAGATTAAGGGGGTGGGGGCAAGGTCCCACCCAACTAAGTTTATTGTTTATGCATTTGCCAATGAACAAGGACTACTTATATCTAGTCATTATAATTATCTAATTATCACTTTCACTTGGACTTTTTTTTTTTTTTTTTTTTTGAGACAGGGTTTCGCTGTCCTGGAACTCACTCTGTAGACCAGGCTGGCCTCGAACTCAGAAATCTGCCTGCCTCTGCCTCCCAAGTGCTGGGATTGCAGGCGTGCGCCACCACTTCTGGCTTCACTTGGACTTTTATTCTGGAATGAACTACAGTCCAGAAGTGGAGGACACAGGCTTTTGATCCGAATCTTGAGGAACAGTGGCCTAGAAGAAGTTTTGGTTCAGGCATAGTGGTGCATGCCTTCAGTCACAGGAGACAGAGGTAAGCGGCTCTCTGAGTTCAAGGCCAGCCTGGAAGAAAGCAAATTCCAAGTTTGGAAAAGCTTAGGTTCGGGCATGCTAGTACACACCTTTAATCCAGAACTAAGGAGACAGAGGCATGCAGATCTCAGAGTTCAAAGTCAAGTCTACAGAGCAAGTTCCAGGACAGCCAAGCTTTAGGCAATGAAGAAAATCATCAAAAACAGAAAGCTGGTGAAGATGTAACAGAAAAGAGGGCATGTCTCCAGCAAGCAGCAGAACTCAGCAGCTTTGGCCATGTGGCTCTGGCTTTAGAGTCCAGAGTAGAAGAGATGGGACAATTGATGTTGGTTATCTGGAGCTAAGGAATTATTGATGATTAAGGAAAGACCAGCATTGCTGAGGTGAAATCTTCTGCAAAGTTATTTTCTGAGAGTGCAAAGAAGCTGTGTTCCAGATGGTCAAGGTTGTGCCTTGTACTGCATTTGGACTAGGTAATGTCAAAGAATCCCAGGTGGTAGTGGTTTTGAAGATATGAAGGGGTCATGGAGAGCAGCTGAGGTTTGGCACTGTGAGAGACCAGGGAAGGCTATTTGGTGAAGGTGCAGTCTCAGTTACAGCTGAAGGCCCAAGATGAAAGGAGTCATGCAAAGAAGTTAGGGCTTAGCACCAGGAAGGAAGGGCAGTGGGGGGCACTAAGAGAGTTTATTGGTGAAGCCTAGTTGCAGTGGAAGACTCCAGAGTACTGTAGATGCCAATACCATGGGATGACCACCAAGAACAGCAGCAGCAATGGAATAGAGTCCACCAGAGCCTAGAGTGCTACAGAGGGCAGAGCTGGAGAAGTGACCCAAGCCCTTTAGAGGAACCCAGAAGATCACGTGTGGATCCCATACACTGGAACAAGAAGCTTTAAAGTTGAAGTTTCCTTGAAGCCCCAAGATGTGAGAGATGCCAAAGCCATGGGATACCAGCCGAGAAACATGCAGAGATTGGAGTTTGCCTAGCTTGCTTTTGGTCTTGCTTTGGTCTAGTATTTCCTCACTATGATATTTGGGAATGGCAATGTATATCTTGTGATGTTGGAAGTATGTGATCTGCTTTTTTATTTTTATTTTATAGAGGATTACACTTAAGTGATTGGATGAATCTCAGAAGATGTTGAACTTTGGAATTTTAACATTGTTGAGACTGTTATAGATTATGGGGAGTTTTGAAGTTGGACTAAATGTAATTTCCATTATGCTATGGCTAAGTATGACCTCCATAGACTCATGTGTTTGAACAAGCCTAAGGGGACCAGGGAGTGGAATGTGGTTTGAATATACTTGGCCCAGGGAGTATTAGGAGGCCTTGTTGAAGTAGGTGTGGCCTTGTTAGAGGAAGTGTGTCATTGTGGGGATGGGCTTTGAGACCCTCCTCTTAGTTGCCTGAGTATGCTGAGTCTTCTCCTGTCTGCTTTTGGATCAAGATGTAGAATTCTCAGCTCCTCCAGTGCTATGCCTGCCCGAACACTGCCATGCTTCCTGCCATGATGATTATGTAGGGTTCCATAGCTGCCTGCAGCTATTTCGAAGTGGGTTCCTGGAACAGAAGCTGAGGAATAAATAGGGAAGAGGGGCGAAAAGAAGTACGGCTAAGACAATATTCACTGATCAAAGCCCGAAACTTTAATGGCGCCAGACCTTTTAACAGTTTGGGCAAACCCTTCCCCCCAGACTCCAGGCTGAGTTCCGGTGGAAGTTGTCTAGCTTCTCTTGGAGGTCCTCGTCTTGACTGCTCCGGCAGCTGGGTGGGTCACCTGCTTAATTCAGGAATTCCTAGACCTGGAGGAACAATGAACTTAACCTTTACTTAGAGCGCTCTACCCTGGGTGGAGAAGGATCCTGGCTAACTGGGAGAAGTTAACCTTGACCATAGTCAAACTCTGACCAAGTGCATGACTGCCCCAATATGGCTCTGTACATGTCCTCCTTTTTTTTATTAATTAGAACACGAGGAGGTAGAAAACAAGTGGATAAATATCCTTCATAAGAAGGCGGGCCTTAACCAGGAGGGGAACTATTGACCGTAATTCCTCTTAAATATTGTATAATGTCTTTTTCAGAGGAGGGGTAATAGGCTCCCTTATTATTTTAAGGACAGCCTCTCGACGTTAACCCCTATGCAATTAGGTGTACTTCCTGGGGACTCAGAAGCAGAAATTCACCTCCCCATGCAGTGCTTTGCCTCGCACGTCTCGCTGGTACCCATGTTTGTTCATAAACAAACACACATAGATCTGAGTTCTATGTGGCTCCCTCTTTGGAGATCTACTTGTGTAAGTTTTGAAGCCAGGGGGGTCTGCAAGTGTCTTTAACAGACATGCAATCTCTCCATCCAGGTGAGCCTGGGTGGAGACAGCCAGTCTGCTTAACAAACAAGGTCAAGAGTTAAAGGTGGAATAGGATTAACTTGTCCCTGAAGTATCCAATTCAGTTGCAAATTAACAACTTTAAGGGCCCAAAGCTTGGCCTTTGGGGTGGGAGAGGTAGCCTTGTGTATCAAGAGATATGCTGTTACTTCTCAGGAAAAGTGGAGACTATATGTTAAATTAACACAGCTGGCTGAAGATTGTTAGCCATCCTCAAAATTGGAATCTTCAATAATGGAATTATTTCTAGACCAGTCAATGGTTGAGTCAGCTGAACACAGTAAGGAGAAGAGTCATTTTAACTCTTCTTTAGATTAATTTTTCCTAAGCTAGCTTAACAGTCTCCATGTTCTGTCCCATAAAGTCTAAAAGCTTGAAGCTAGGCAATTTATCTAACCTGGGACATTTAACAATTGAGGTAAGTCAAGAACATATACCCAATATAGATCTTATGTTACCATGGTCTGGGCATTCAGCAAGCACACAGTCAGCATATCTTCTGCAGCATTCTGTGGAAAAAACATAGGGGACATGCCTTCCCCAATATTAAATCAGGATCATGGCATATGTCAATAAGTGAATTCTTTCATTTCACCTAGACATCAATATGCCTAATTACAAGATGTCATATACATTTAGCAAGGAGTTTCTTGGCATCCAAATTTTAAATTTTTCTTAAAAACATGTAAGCATAATTTAAATTATATGCACAGGGACACAATTTCCCCTCTCTTCCAAGAAGATATTGTTTTATTAATTTAAGTTGGAACACAAAGTATAAACCATAACATAGGCAATAACTATGTAATTATATAAAATAAACATAGCATTTTTAGTTGCTTTTTCTGTTAGAGCAGTTGCAACTAGACAGCCTAAAAATGAATCATTAGTCACATGCACATATTTTTTAATCTTCTAAATTAGAAATATGAGTATCATTTATCTGTAATAACTAAGTCCTCTAGGATTAACACCATTACGTGGTAGAGGTAGAAATTGAGGACATCAAGAACAAATCTTTATAATTTGATGTGCACAAAATATAAAATTATTTCAAATACCTAAAGGACAGTCATTTAGAGAACATGTCCTTTGTTCTTAGAAATTTGAATCATATTTGCATAAACTGTAGAAATTAAGAATTAGCAGTATTGCCCAGCGGAGTGAGCGGAGCACAGGGGAGGTCACAGCAACATTCACCTTCGGAGCTCCCTGGGGGTGCACACGGGTTCCACCTGGTCCACAGACACAATCTGGGGCAAGGCCTCAGGCAGAAGCCCCCAGCTCAACTCTCTCCGCTTCAGATCAGCCTGGGTGGCCGCCACATCTCCAGGTCCCTCAAGAGGCTAGTGGGGGCTTCCGGGCGGCCAGCTGGGAGAAGTCGGTGTGCTCCAATAAATCCTGCGGGCCCCAGCGGGAGCCTTCAGGTGCCTGCTTCGGGATCTGAACAGCCTGGACAACAGCACCCTGTCTATAGGCAGTGCAGAGTGTAAGCTGTGCACCAGAGGCCAACGGGGAAGGGGCAGCTTGCACTGGTGAGTCCAGCACTGACAAGACCAAGTAACACCAGTGAGAGCCAGATGGCAAAAGGCAAACGCAGAAACGTCACTAACAGAAATCAAGGCAATATGGCAACATCTGAACCAAATTCTCCTCTACCAGCAAGTCCTGGATACCCCATCACACCAGTAAAACAAGATTTGGATTTAAAATCACTGGTCATGATGCTGGTACAGGAACACATGAAGGACATTGAGGAGAAAATGGATCAAAAGTTAGAAGCCCTTGCAAGGGAAACACAAAAATCATTGAAAGAAATCCAGGAGAATACAAAAGCCAACAAGGAGGAAATGCAAAAAACACTTAAAGAAATACAGGAGAACTTTGGTCAACAGGCTGAGCTCATGAAAGAGGAAACACAAAAATCTCTTAAAGAATTACAGGAAAACACAAACATGCAAGGGAAGGAGCTAAGCAAAACCATCCAGGATCTAAAATCAGAAGTAGAAACAACTAAGAAAACTCAAAGGGAGACAACTTTGGAGATAGAAAGCCTTGGGAAGAAATCAGGGGACAGAGATGCAAATATCAACAACAGAATACAAGAGATAGAAGAAAGAATCTCAGATGCTGAAGATTCCATAGAAACCATGGACTCAACAGTTAAAGAAAATGCAAAGTGCAAAAAGCTTGTAACCCAAAATATCCAGGAAATCCAGGACACAATGAGAAGACCAAACCTAAGGATTATAGGCATAGATGAGAGTGAAGATTTACAACTTAAAGGGCCAGCAAATATCTTCAATAAAATTATGGAAGAAAACTTCCCTAACCTAAAGAGAGAGATGCCCATGAATATACAAGAAGCCTACAGAACTCCAAACAGACTGGATCAGAACAGAAATACTTCCCGTCACATAATAATCAAAACACCAAATGTTCTAAACAAAGAAAGAATACTAAAGGCAGTAAGAGAAAAAGGCCAAGTAACATATAAAGGAAGACCTATCAGAATCACAGCAGACTTTTCACCTGAGACTATGAAGGCTAGAAGGTCCTGGGCAGATCTCATGCAGACTCTAAGAGAACACAAATGCCAACCAAAACTACTATATCCAGCAAAACTCTCAATCACCATAGATGGAGAAACTAAGATATTTCACGACAAAACCAAGTTCACCCAATATCTATCCACAAACCCAGCCCTAAAAAGGATAATAGGAGGACAACACCAATACAAGGAGGGAAACTCCACCCTGAAAAAAGCAAGATAGTAACCTTTCATCAAACCCAAATAAGTTAAGCAATCAAATTTAAAAAATAACGTCAAAAATGATAGGAAGTAACAATCACTATTCCTTAATATCTCATAACATCAATGGACTCAATGCCCCAATAAAAAGACACAGACTAACTGACTGGATACGTAAACAGGACCCTACATTTTGCTGCTTACAGGAAACACACCTCAGGGTCAAAGACAAACACTACCTTAGAGTAAAAGGCTGGAAGACAATTTTACAAGCAAATGGTCTCAGGAAACAAGCTGGAGTAGCCATTTTAATATCAGATAAAATTGACTTTCAACCCAAAGTCATCAAAAGAGACTCTGAGGGACACTTCTTGCTGGTCAAAGGAAAAATACAACAAGAAGAACTCTCAATCCTGAACATCTATGCTCCAAATGCAAGGGCACCCTCGTTCATAAAAGAAACTTTATTAAAACTCAAAGCACACATTGCACCTAACACAATAATTGTGGGTGACTTCAACACTGCACTTTCCTCAATGGACCGATCAGGAAAACAGAAACTAAACAAGGACACAATGAAACTAATTGAAGCTTTGGACCAATTAGATTTAACTGATATATATAGAACATTCTATCCTAAAACAAAAGAATATACCTTTTTTTCAGCACCTCATGGTACCTTCTCCAAAATCGACCATATAATTGGTCACAAGACAGACCTCAACAAATATAAAAAGATAGAACTAATCCCATGCCTCCTATCTGATCACTATGGAATAAAAGTGGTCTTCAATAGCAACAGAAACAACAGAAAACCCACAAACACGTGGAGATTGAACAATACTCTACTCAATGACACCTTGGTCAAGGAAGAAATAAAGAAAGAAATTAAAGACTTTTTAGAACACAATGAAAATGAAAACACAACATACCCAAATCTATGGGACACAATGAAAGCAGTGCTAAGAGGAAAACTCATAGCCCTGAGTGCCTCCAAAAAGAAAATGGAGAGAGCATACATTACCAACTTAATGACACACCTGAAAGCCCTAGAACAAAAAGAAGCTATTTCACCCAGGAGGAGTAGAAGGCAGGAAATCATCAAACTCAGGGCCGAAATCAATCAAGTAGAAACAAAGAGAACCATACAAAAAATCAACAAAACTAGGAGCTGGTTCTTTGAGAAAATCAACAAGATAGATAAACCCTTAGCCAGACTGACCAAAGGGCACAGAGAAAGTATCCAAATTAACAAACTTAGAAATGAAAAGGGAGACATAACAACGGAAACTGAGGAAATCCAAAAAATCATCAGATCCTACTACAAGAGCCTGTACTCAACACAACTGGAGAATCTGGAGGAAATGGACAATTTCCTTGACAGATACCAAATACCAAAATTAAATCATGACCAACTAGACCATCTAAACAGTCCCATAAAGCCTAAAGAAATAGAAGGAGTCATAGAAAGTCTTCCAACCAAAAAAAGCACAGGACCAGATGGTTTCAGTGCAGAATTCTACCAGACCTTCAAAGAAGAGTTAACACCAATACTCTTCAAACTATTCCACAAAATAGAAACAGAAGGAACACTACCCAATTCCTTCTACGAAGCCACAATTACGCTGATACCAAAGCCACACAAAGATTCAACAAAGAAAGAGAACTTCAGACCAATTTCCCTTATGAACATCGATGCAAAAATACTCAACAAAATTCTTGCCAACCGAATCCAAGAACACATCAAAACGATCATCCACCATGATCAAGTAGGCTTTATCCCGGGAATGCAGGGTTGGTTCAATATACGGAAATCCATCAATACAATCCACTACATAAACAAACTCAAAGAACAAAACCACATGGTCATTTCATTGGATGCTGAAAAAGCATTTGACAAAATTCAGCATCCTTTCATGCTTAAAGTCTTGGAGAGAACAGGAATTCAAGGCCCATACCTAAACATAGTAAAAGCAATATACAGCAAACCGGTAGCCAGCATCAAACTAAACGGAGAGAAACTTGAAGCAATCCCACTGAAATCAGGGACCAGACAAGGCTGCCCCCTTTCTCCTTATCTTTTCAATATTGTACTTGAGGTACTAGCTCGGGCAATTCGACAACATAAGGAGGTCAAAGGGATACAAATTGGAAAGGAGGAAGTCAAACTATCATTATTTGCAGACGACATGATCGTCTACCTAAGTGACCCAAAGAACTCCACTAGAGAGCTCCTACAGCTGATAAACAACTTCAGCAAAGTGGCAGGTTACAAAATCAACTCAAGCAAATCAGTGGCCTTCCTATACTCAAAGGATAAGCAGGCTGAGAAAGAAATTAGGGAAATGACCCCCTTCACAATAGCCACAAACAGTATAAAGTATCTTGGGGTGACTATTACCAAACATGCGAAAGATCTGTATGGCAAAAACTTCAAGACTCTGAAGAAGGAAATGGAAGAAGACCTCAAAAAATGGGAAAACCTCCCATGCTCATGGATCGGTAGAATCAATATATTTAAAATGGCCATTTTGCCTAAAGCACTATACAGATTCAATGCAATACCCATCAAAATCCCAACTCAATTCTTCACAGAGTTAGAAAGAGCAATTATCAAATTCATCTGGAACAACAAAAAACCCAGGATAGCTAAAACTATTCTCAGCAACAAAAGAAAATCTGGGGGAATCAGTATCCCTGACCTCAAGCAATACCTCAGAGCAATAGTGTTAAAAACTGCATGGTATTGGTACAGTGACAGGCAGGAGGATCAATGGAACAGGATTGAAGATCCAGAAATGAACCCACACACCTATGGCCACTTGATCCTCGACAAAGAGGCTGAAAACATCCAATGGAAAAAAGATAGCCTTTTCAACAAATGGTGCTGGTTCAACTGGAGGTCAGCATGCAGAAGAATGCGATTTGATCCATCCTTGTCTCCTTGTACTAAGCTCAAATCCAAATGGATCAAGGACCTCCACATAAAGCCAGACACTCTGAAGCTAATAGAAAAGAAACTGGGGAAGACCCTTGAGGACATCGGTACAGGGAGAAAGTTTCTGAACAGAACACCAATAGCGTATGCTCTAAGAGCAAGAATTGACAAATGGGACCTCATAAGGTTACAGAGTTTCTGTAAGGCAAAGGACACCATCAAGAGGACAGATCGGCAACCAACAAATTGGGAAAAGATCTTCACCAATCCTACATCAGATAGAGGGCTAATATCCAATATATATAAAGAACTCAAGAAGTTAGACTCCAGAAAACCGAACAACCCTATTAAAAAATGGGGTACAGAGTTAAACAAGGAATTCTCACCTGAAGAACTTCGGATGGCGGAGAAGCATCTTAAAAAATGCTCCACTTCATTAGTCATTAGGGAAATGCAAATCAAAACAACCCTAAGATTTCATCTTACACCAGTCAGAATGGCTAAGATTAAAAATTCAGGAGACAGCAGGTGTTGGAGAGGGTGCGGAGAAAGAGGAACACTCCTCCACTGCTGGTGGGGTTGCAAATTGGTACAACCACTCTGGAAAGCAGTCTGGCGGTTCCTCCGAAAACTGGGCACCTCACTTCCAGAAGATCCTGCTATACCACTCCTGGGCATATACCCAGAGGATTCCCCACCATGTAATAAGGATACATGCTCTACTATGTTCATAGCAGCCCTATTTATAATTGCCAGATGCTGGAAAGAACCCAGGTATCCCTCAACAGAAGAGTGGATACAAAAAATGTGGTATATCTACACAATGGAGTACTATTCAGCCATTAGAAACAATGAATTCATGAAATTCTTAGGCAAATGGATGGAGCTAGAGAACATCATACTAAGTGAGGTAACCCAGACTCAAAAGGTGAATCATGGTATGCACTCACTAATAAGTGGTTATTAACCTAGAAAACTGGAATACCCAAAACATAATCCACACATCAAATGAGATACAAGAAGAAAGCAGGAGTGGTCCCTGGTTCTGGAAAGACTCAGTGAAACAGTATTTGGCAAAACCAGAACGGGGAACTGGGAAGGGGTGGGAGGGAGGACAGGGGAAGAGAAGGGGGCTTACGGGACTTTCGGGGAGTGGGGGGGGCTAGAAAAGGGGAAATCATTTGAAATGTAAATAAATTATATAAAAAAAAAAAAGAATTAGCAGTATTAAAAATGGACCAATTTTAAGCAATTATAAACCATGAGCTATATATATCTACTATTATTAAAAGACAGAGGTTTAAGACCTTCTGTGGCAAGCTTAAAATGAGGTAAATATAAGATAAAGCCAATTAATATATCCTAACAACCTTTGAAAGCCATTTACCTAAAAATTCTAAAAGTCCATAGGAGCAAGGGCCTGTAACAAACATTCTATGAACATTATACACTGAAAATTTTAAGATCTTAACTTCTAGTATTGAAACAGAGACAAAACACATTTTTTTTTTATTTATCTGTAATGGACTGAACCTCTGAACCTGTAAGCCAGCCCCAGTTAATTGGCGTCCTTTATAAGAGAGTTGCTTTAGTCATGGTATCCCTTCATAGGAATGGAAACCCTAACTAAGACACATGCTCCTGATTGGATGTAAGGGAAAGGTACATATGCAGACACTACATCAGGATATATTTTTGCCCTTGATTGGACCTAATAAGAAATATGGTAGCCTTATGGGTTTGCCTTTATGAACCTCTGTAAATATGAATCCTCAACATTTTTCTGGGAATCCAGGAATGGACCTGTCCAGAGCACAAATATTTAATTAATGATTGCTTCAAATTTGGCTTAAAATTTTAGTACTGGTCTTCTTCTTCTTTGGTCGGATTGACAATTAAGTGGATGGATGGGTCATTTAAAAATTAAGGAAAGTTGGGGTTTAAGGTGTAGAGTGCTTCAGAACATGTATGAAGCCTTGGGCTCAGTCTTCATACTGCTATGGTACATTCCTATAACCCTAGCAATCTTAAGTTTCACAGCAGTTTGAAGTCCATCCTGGAATGCATAAGACCCTGTTTCTAAAATTTCATTCATTCAATCACAAAACACAAGGCATGGGGATTGTTACAGTGACAACAAGCTCACGTCTGAAGAAAAGGATGGGGATATAAAGGAGGATAGTGCAGAGTGAAAGCCAGAAAGAGCATTTTAAGCAGGTGTCTCTGGATCCAGTTTATAGGCTAAGCACAGGATCCAGAGAGAGGGGGGTCTTTTAGAGGACACAGACCTGAAGAGACAGAAGTTGAGTTGCAACTGCTTAATCATATAAACTTTAGTGAAAACAAAAAGAAAGACATGGAAGCAGAAACCTGCATGGGGAGGAAGGAGTGCTTGAGCATGGTCCCTTTCTTATATATAGATAGCACTTTATGAAAAAGGAACAAACCACTATTTTATAAAAGTCAGGGCAGAGGCTTAAAATTTTGTGATGGTGTAGACATTCCCACAGAACATGCTAAGGCTGGATCCCCATATTTATAGAGGCAATAACTCCTGTGTGTTACGTGATTGTGTGATTGTTTGTTGTAATGGCGGGGTTTTGTGTGCCAGCTTAACACAAGCTAGAGTCATCAGAGAGGAAAGCGTCAGTTGAGGAAATGTCTCAATAAGATCCAGCTGTAAGGCATTTTCTCAACTAGTGATCAAGGGTGGGAGGGCCTGTTGTGGGCGGTGCCACCCCTGGACTGGTAGTCCTGGGTTCTGTAAGAAAGCAGGCTGAGCAAGCCAAGTGAAACAAGCCAGCAAGCAGCAGGACTCTATGGCCTCTGTATCGACTCTTGCCTCCAGGCTCCAGTCCAGTTCGAGTTCCTGTCCTGACTTCCTCCAGTGGTGGACTGTGATCAGGAAGTGTCAGCCAAACAAACCCTTTTCTTCCCAACTTTTTTTTTCTTTTTTTGGTCATGGTATTTTGTCTTAGTAATAGAAGCCCCTAAGATTTGTTGTTGTTGTTGTTGTTGTTCAACCAATATAGTTTATGGTGGGGTTGAATGAAGGAGTGTAAAGGGCAGTGAATGGATAACTCCAGAATTGTAACTACAGGAGTGTGGTGAAGCATTGAAAAGATAGTGTATAAAGAAGTCATTGGTAGGAAAGTAGCAGAAGTAGGACTCATGGGTCTATGATGCTAATGATGTCTAAAAGAGTCATGAAAGAGAGAAGGGTCAGGGATAGAGGGTGAGCATTGAAACAGTCTGTGGAGGCCAGTAGAAGTAGAAAGGAGAGAACGGTGGCCCAGAGGACAAGAGCCAAGTGGAGGAGACAGACAAATTCAGCCCAGTTATGTGCCTGTTACACCAAGACCTTCCTTCCTGTAACTGCCAGTAAGGTTAAGTCTACGCCTAGCCATTTAGCCAGCCACACTTGTGTAAGCCCTGAAGGAGAATCCAGACCCTTTACAATGACAGAGCTACAGCAAATGAGACAAGATTTTGTATAAAGAGGAGATAAGGATACATCCTATGTAGCCTGCTAATGGGAAAGGGAAGCTGATACAGCAATGTTAACCTCAGAAGAAATGAAGGGAGTCAAAGAGATTCTAGAAAATTCCCACATATTTGAAGGACTGCAATGAATTTTAGATATAGCCAGAAGGGAAGCTTACCCTTTATTGCCTTCAGTAACAATTCCATAGAAGCAGCATTTCCCCACCAATTCCAGGTAGAAGAACAATGAAAAAATGGGAAAGAAGTCATTGAACTGGCTAGGAAGTTATACATACTTTACTTAATTTACCAAACAGCCCAACACTATAGGCATCACCACTGCTCCTGGGCATGAGGAAAATTCTAATTAAGGGCACCCTTCTCATTTGAGAATGACATTGACATCAACTCTGGCTAATTGCCAAACTGTTGGAGATTCTATCAACTTCTTCAAGCAGACTAGGGAACTGAAGACAGATAAGATAATATCCCTCCAGACTAATATACAGAATCAAACCGAACCAGTGTCCTGGAAAAAGTCAACTAAAAGGTGATCTTTTAAAGGTAGAGGCAGGGCAAGAGCACTACTGGGATTCAGCCCTCCGTTCTTTCAGAAAATCAGAGATATAAGACCATTTGGAAGACAAGATCAAATACCAGTAAGACTGCCCAAGGAGGTGGATTCAGAAGCAGATTCTCAGGAATACCAAAGAAGGTATGGAATTGACAGCCCTGAAAAGTGAGGTAACAATTTGCAATCTCTACCCAACCCCTACCAGTCCCCCCCCCCCAAATTATGTAATTAATGTATTATTCCTAACAGGAAGACCATTTAAAACATGGATTAAAAATATAGAATTATTAGTCTATAATTTATCTCTAAATATTCCCATAATATTTACACCAGCACCTACTTGTGAACTGGGAATGGATGCCATACCCAAATTATTACCCCAATGGCAGTGCACTAAGAAACTTAAACCCTTGAGCTTTAACATTTTCCAAGTCCAAATTTCTCCTATAGAACTCTAAAATGAAGGGATCTTTTACCAAGAAATACTGAAATTATCGCTGACACTATAAATAAATTATTGAAAAAAGATACTGTTAAACCCATACAACCCTTGAACTTCAGTAGTTCTATTTCGCTAGTAAAGAAGCAAAATGGACAACGGAGATTCACACTAGACCACAGGGACATTAATCAGCTTTCCCCACAAATGCCAGGAAGTGTACTTGATATAGAAGATATATTCTTAAAGATTAGGAATTACAACCCAAAATTCTTTGGCACCACAGACTTTACCAGACATGTTCTTTAGCATACAACTCCATGTGAACTCTACAGCAATTACTAGTTTTACCTGGAATAATAAACAATACAGACTCAAAAGAGTACCTCAAGGCTTTAAGAATAGCCAGATCATTGCTCATGTAACACCAAGACACTCACTGGAAAAGGTACCTATATCAGATTGCCTCCTTTTAAGCTATGTTCATGATATTTTGATTGCAAAATACAATAAGGTTACTGTTCAAAACTGTATGGAGACAGTAACTGATACCCTGGTTGTCTTAGTTAAGGTTTATGCTGTGAAGAGACATCATGAACAAGGCAACGTGTATAATGGACAATGTTTAATTTGGGCTAGCTTAAAGGTTCAGAGGTTCAGTCCATTATAAAGGCCAGAGGTATGGCAGCATCTAGACAGGCATGGTGCTGGAGGAGCTGAAAGTTTTACATCTTGATCCAAATGCAGCTAGGAGAGGGACTTACATCCTCAGGCAGCTGGGAGGAAGCTCTCTCAAACCCACCACCACAGTGACACACTTCCTCCAACAAGGCCACATCTCCTAATAGTGCCACTCCCTGGGCCAAGCATATTCAAACCACCACATTGTTACATGATGGCTAGACCATTAATAAAGAAAGGGGGAAAGGGCCAGATACCGCAACAAAAATTTTAGGTGTGTTATGGGCATCTGAAGGACCCAAGATCAAAGATAGCATACAGCACAAGATTTTAAATATCCCCATACCCAGGGACAACTCAGAAGCAACATCTAATTGGTATGTTTACATACTTGAGGAACCACATCCTATATTTATAGATTATTATGAAACCCCTCTATAAAGTAATTAGAAATGTATTGAGAAACTATTGAGACAACCTGTAAGGTTATCTCTGCGCATGCATGACCAATAGTGAACCAAATGATACCTTAATTATGGATATCGTATTTAATGGTGAATATGGCAACTGGAGTCTCTTCATAAGGCAAAAGGGAATCCACCAACACTTGCCTGTTGGCTTCTAATGCAAGTGCTTCCCATACAAGGAGAAAAATTACTCTCTCTTTGAGAAACAAATTGACATTTTATGAGGCATGCAGAAGCCTACACTTGGTCACTGCCCACTACCCTGTGGTAGTAATGGATGGGGCCCACCAGAAGGCAGAGTCCTTTGAAAGCTTAGCCATGGAAGGAAGATATTACAGTAGAAATGGTACCTATCTGAATTCCTTTTTGACCAGGATGTGGTAGGACCAACAGAATGGTCACAGCATTTAGCTAACACATGGTTTACTGTTGGCTCACCAATCAACTGATGGAACCAAAACTACATGGAAAGTATAGCCTATAGACAGGGTTAGGGATGGAATAGCTATTACAGAGGAAGGAACCACCAAATCATTGCAGCACACTGAAGTAACACTATTGACTATGATACAAGCAGCTAAGGAAGGCAAAAGAAAAATCTATGTCATCTCCAATTCACAGTGTGTAGGCAATGGTATAGCTATATGGTCATCAAAGTAGAAAAACACTAACTGACAAATCAAAGTGGCGTCTCTCCAGAAAGCATTGTTTTTGGTCTCTACTAATATCCTATCATGGGGGTTCTAGGACTGTGCCTGGTTATCTTGAGTGAGTGGTGTCACTGGATTTTGGTTATCAGGTCCAGCCTTGGGTGTAGTGGGGCTCCTTTCTAAGCTAGTGTAACATGTTCAGACAGCATTATTACTATATTCATTACAAGCACCCCATGAGATCCATCCCAGAGGACAGCTGATACAGAGTAGAGATGAGGCCAGGAGAATGTATAGATACAGAACTGAGGCTATAGTAGCTGATGTGAGCTTCAGGAAAGCTTGACATTTCTGCCAGAGACAGGGTGCAAAGATATTAAGCCCGGTGAGTATGGAGGTTCACTGAAGAGGTGGTAACAAGGAGGATAACAAGTGGGACCGGTGGGTTAGGAATGACCTCCTGATCAATGAAAACATTGCTTTGTAAGCAAATAAAATAATGGCGTCTGCATGTTGGAGCTGGGAGAGTGCTAGGGGTATGCTCTAGGCTACGAGGAAGGCGAGAGTAAAAATCTCAAGGGGCTGTGTTTCAAGTAGGAGTGTCGTGTAGCTCCCTTTAGAAAATGGAACCTGTCAAACTGATTAATGCCATCCATTCTTCTCACCAACTCATCAAGAGTCTAGCATTTGCCAGGGAAACTGTGCTAAGTACTAGAAATACAGCAACAAACAGAAGGGCAGGCATTGCCTTGCTTTCATGGAGGGTAGAGCCCATAGTCAGTAAGACCATCAACAAAGAACCATAAAGGATAAAATAGGGCTAGTGATCAGGCTCAGTGAGCAAAAGGCATTTGCCGCCAAGCCTGAAGACCTGAGTTCAATCCCTGGTCCCGGTTGGTAGAATAGCACTTCCTCTGACCTCCAAATGCCTGCCATGATACAGACATGCTCCCACCCCTAATAAATGAAAGAATCTAACTTTAAAAATAAAGAAATTAATAGCCCCAGCCCTTTCTTCTCCATATTGGGGGTTGAACCCAGGGTTACACACACAAAGACCATGCTCAATCACTGAGCTTCCTCTCACCACCCTTTTAAGCTTTGTTTTGTTTTGTTTTTCATCTTGAGACTGGGCCTGGTTGCCTCTGCACTGCTGCCATCAAACTTTTGATTCTCATGTCTTGGTCTCTAGAGGTGTTACCACCATGTGTATTACAAAGAAAGGAAGGAAGGAAAAAAGGAAGAAAGGATGGAGGAAGGGAGGGAGGGATTGAGGAAGGGAGGGAATGAGGGAGAGAGGGAGGGAAAGAGGGGGGGAAAGGAAGGGACGGAGGGAATGATGGAGGGAGGGAGGGAAATAGGGAGGGAAAGAGGGAAAGAAGGAAGAAAAATTGAACTTAAGTACGTTATGAGCCTCTGTAGACCTGGTTGTTGGAGGAATATTAAAGGCTAAGTCAACCAAAGGAAGCTATAGATATGCATGCAGTCTAGCAGGCCTCCACACTGATAATGTGGATAAGTTTTCCCGTGGCTCTGAAAAAGTCATGATAGAGCTGTTTCCTAAGAGAGTATGCACACCAGTTTATTGTATCCTTGAAAGTTATTTATGTTAGAGCAAGGCACAGCTTCTATTGATATGGAAATCAGCTAAGAATGCTTTAATGGCTAAACAACTGCAGAGCTGTAGCCTGACTTATTCTAAAACATAATACCTAAGCACCACAAGAAACGTAAATGCAAATGAATGCGATGGATATGCAAGATGGAAATGTTTCTAGAAACTTTCAGAAGGATTTACAGACTGCTACTCCTTTCTGTGGGTTCATGCCACAGTGTGTGCAGGTCAGAGGACAAACTTAGATAATAATAGTCTTTGCTTTTTACTTTGCTTTTCCGCTGGCTGGCCAGTGACCTTCCAGAGAATTCTGCCCCCACCTTCCTCCTCACTACAAGAACACTGGCTTACAGTCACACAGTTTCACAATGCAGGTGCTGGAGATTTGAACCCTGGTCTTCATGCTTGCCTTAACCCACTGAACTATCTCCTCAGCCCCCCAGATTGTAACTCTAAAGACCAAGTGATAAGGACAGCTAAAAGAATGACAGGGGAATTGTGGGTAGATAGTAATGTAACAATTCCATGTACTTACATGGGGGATCTTTAGTCCTTTGACATTTTAAAAGTTTCATCCATTAACTATATTTTCAATCACAATTAATTATATAAAGAAACATTTGGACACTGAGATTTACTTTAGGAGTCTTTTTTACATTGCCCTATAATCAAATACAATTACATCAATACATTTCTAATAAAAAGGCGGTTATAAGCTGGTTCAGTGGCTAAAGGTGCTTGCTGTCAAGACTGATCACCTGCTTTTGATTTCCTGAACACATGGTAGAAGAGAACTCCTTAGAGTTATCCTCTGACCTCCACACTCAAGCTATGGTGTGAATGCTGCAACTCTCTCCCCTAAAAACACACAAATGCAATTATAAAAGTAAGTTGGGCATAATACAGCAGCACATGCCTTTATTTCAGCACTCAGAAAACATAGGCAGGTAGCTATACCTCCATGAGTTCAAAACCAACATAGAGTCCAGGCCCGCTGGGGCTATGTAGTGAGACCCTGTTTCAAACAAACAGAACAAACACAAGAATGTATAAAATTATATCTTGATGCTAAATATGAACTAATAATATTATCAGAGATAAATCTTTTTTAAGTAAATATAATAAAATGATGATGTATAAAATTAGGAAAAACAATATTTGTTGTTGTTTTTCTTTTTTCAGAAAAGATCTCACGTAATTTGGGCTAATCTAAGACTCGCTATGTGGCTCAGGTTGGTCATCAACTACTGGTCCTTCTGCCTCTACCTCCCAAGTGTGAGATTACAAGAATGCATATCTCACCCAGTAAAACCTTTAAATATGTGATTCTAACATGCTATAGAAGAGGAAAGAAAATAATAATTTAAAAAAACCACAGCAAAGAAAAACAGAAGAGGAAGAACAGAAACTAATAGAAACCACATGCGATGTACCGTACTCTAGGGCACAGGCATGCTCCAGTCTCAAATCCTGTGCCAACAGTCCCCGTTAGCCTTCTTAGCACAGCCTTACCTGAGGCTTGAGCCTAAGCCGTTGTGGGCCTGTAAAGCCTTTGGGAGGCTTGCCACCTGAGTTTCACTGTGGATAAGGCTCAGCGAACAAACACTAGGCTGAACCAGAGGCCGACCTTCCCTTAGGAAGGATTTGGCTTAGGATATAGTTAGGGATTTTACGTTTGTGTTTGCCTCCCCAAGAACCATTTGATCCTGCATAAGTGCTCACCTCCAAACCTCCAACCCCAGCCCCTGCGACTGGCTTCCTGATGCTTTGCAACGTTATATAAATTTTCTTCTATGATAAGCATATGTTTATCATATATGATATCAACCCACAGACCCATGTATACATATATATATGTTTATCATAGAAGAAAATTTATATATATGTATGTATGTATATATATCAGAAATTTTTAATTACAATTGCATAAAATATTGTCTTGTCTTATATGAAAAAAACTAAGAATATGTTGTTTCCATAGAAAAATACATTTATGCAAAATACAAACCATGATTGCCATGGAGTCATTCAACAAATTCCTTCCTAGGTAAGTACTAAGGGTAAAGCACTTTGAACCAAGCAATACAAAGACACAGAATTCTTGATCACAAGAAATAGACTTAGCACTAAAAGGTTATATTGATAGGATATCAAGTATCAACAAGAAAACTGAAGAACAAGGATTAAAAAAAGGAAAGGCTTCCAGGGCAACTACACAGTAGGAACCACACCCATGCTTGGTAGGGCTGCTGCTGCTGATCTGGGTGCACATGTGAGGCCTGCAGACAACCTCATATATTCCTAGGAAGACATTTAATCATCTTTTTGCCTTTTGCATAGTTCAATTGAGATTCAAGGCCCACAGAAAGACACAGATATGGTATGTGTTCACTTATACGTGGGCATTACCCACAAAGTACAAGACAAACCATGCTACAATCCACAGACCCAAAGAAACTGGGTAATAAGGATTACCAAGGAAGATGTGTGATTTTTTTTTCACTCAAAAAGGGAAACTAAATAATCATTGGAGGTCTTCCTCTGGGTCCCCTAACAAGTGGAGCAGGAGCTGTCTTGGTCTCTATTCCCTGCCATTGGATCCTCTTCACCCCTACCTGGACTGCCTGGGCCTCAATAGAAGAGAATGTGCCTAGACCTGCTGGGGCTAGATGTCCCAGGGTGGGGTGGTACCCAAAGAGGAGCCCCTTCTCTGAGGAGAAGGGGAGGGGCAATGGAGGGAGGGATTTGTAAGGATGGTTCTGGGAAGAGAAGAGGGACGAGGGCTATGATTGAGATGTAAAGTGAGTTTTAAAAATTAAAATAACTTGCCCGGCGGTGGTGGCCCACGCCTGTAATCCCAGCACTCTGGGAGGCAGAGGCAGGAGGATTTCTGAGTTCGAGGCCAGCCTGGTCTACAGAGTGAGTTCCAGGACAGCCAAGGCTATACAGAGAAACCCTGTCTCGAAAAACAAAAACAAAAACAAACAAACAAAAAAACAAAACAAAAAAAACCCCAAAAATTAAAATAACTTAAAAAAAAGATTCAAGGCCAAATCTGATTGGCTGAACCTAGGTGTCATGCTCATGCCACAGTTCTGAGGTTTTCGACAGATAGTCTCTGACCAACATGCCATCCAGAAAAACTTTCAGTACCCTAAGACCCACCAAGACCCAAACAATGAGGAATTTGCCCTCAAAATGAGAAAATATAGAGGCTTAATGGACAAAGGACTTTCTAATATCTGGTTCAAGATATAGTTGAGCCACTTAATATATCTCTTTTACTTTTCTTTATGAGAGATGCTATGGTCATCACTGTTATACAGTTGGCATACAATTGTTTTACTTGAGTCAGGTCTTGTCACAGGATTTTTCCTGTCCAATTGCATTAGTGCAGGGGAGGCCTGTGATTGGACAGGGAAAAGGAAAGTAGAACTAAGAGTTGGGGAGACAGAGGTGTCAGGAGGAGAGGGAAGGAGAATGGAGGCCTACATGGTGTTATCAAAAGGTTAGAATAATTGATTTAAAGCTTTATCATTATCAATTGGCTCTGAAATTATTTATTGGCATCTTGTAAATTGTGAATTGATAGATACATACATCTAATTGATTAACTATTAAGCGTTAAGAGTCTTGATTCTACTGGGTAGTTAGGTGGTGAGATGGCTGACCATGGGGTGTGTGGGGCTTTGTGTGGAAGCGAGAAGTATTCAGGACCCCTGCTGGAGAGATAGTCCTGTGGGGCCAGAAGAGCTGGTGGGTCATTTTTTAATATATCCCGCAACAGGTAAGTAGTCTACAGAGTATTCTTGTGATGTTTTAATAAAAAATGCAGCTGCTTTCTGTCCTTGTTCCCCTCCCCCACCAAAAAATGTGTCTGAGACTAAATTGAAAACTTGTAAATATGGTGTTGGCAGAGGAAATTTCAAGATGACCTAATATTGAATGTGCTGTGTGGTTATTACTCTCACAAAGTGGAGCGAGCTAAGCAAGGAAAAATACAAAATGTACAGTCTGAGGAGGGAAAGAGCAGCAGGAAGTGTAATGGAGCCAAGCCCAGGGCTCAGGGAGATAAAGGGCTTAAAGAAAAGTCTGATGATAAATGAAATGACGGGAGTGGTAACCTCAGGGCAAGAACCCCAAACAGCTGAGCTTCCAACTTGTGAAAGGAATTTTAAAAAACTTAAGCAGTGAAGGAAGCCATCAAAACCACAAAATTGATGCAGACACAATAGGACAAGGGGAGCATGGTCCAGGCAGGCCTAGCAAGAAGCAGAGCTTGGCAGCTTCAGCCACTTGGTTCCGGCTTTTGAGTCAAGGATCTAAGAAAGGGGTTATAGGGCTGGACAGATGGCTCAGTGGTTAGGAGCACCAACTGCTCTTCCAGAGGTCCTGAGTTCAATTCCCGGCAAGCACATGGTGTCTCACAACCATTTGTAATGGCATCTGATGCCCTCTCTTGGTGTGTCTGAATAGAGCAATGGTGGTGTATTCATATGCATAAAATAAATAAATCTAAAAAAAAAAAAGAAAAAGAAAGAAAGAAAGGGGTTATAGAATCTCCCTCTACGACTAAGGAAAGTCACTGAGGCCAGGTGTGTGAAACCACTGTGTAAAACTGTGAAAGTGAAGCTTGGATTTCATCGGCGATCTGAAGAAATAAATCAGAGATGTCAGAGTCATGATATACCTGTAGAAGAGAGCTGGTCGCGGGTATGGAACCAGCCCAAGAGAGAGACGCTACACTGCAGTCAACGAAGCTGAAAGGACTTGGAGGGGTAAAGTGCCTTCAACATCAGAGATGGAGATACAGAGTTCAGAGTTTTCCTAACTGCTTCTCGGTCTTGCTTTTGTTCAGTATTTCCTCACCGTGCACCTTTTTCTACCTCTTGGAATGGTAATGTATATTCTGTGTCATCGTATGTTGGAAGCATGTAATCTGCCTTTCTATTTTAATTTTACAGGGGTTACAGTTAAGAGATTGTCATGAATCTCAGAAGAAACTTTGAACTTTGGGGTTTTTTAACAGTGTTGAGACTGTGATAGACTATGGGGACTTTTGAAATTGTAGTGAATGCATTTTTACATGATATGGCTAGAAGCCTATAAGAATAAGGGCATTGAATGTCTGAATAAGAATGGCCTGTATAGGCTCATATATTTGAAAGGATTAGTAGGCATGCCCTAGATGGAGGAAGTGTGTCAGAGGTCCTGGGCATTAAGGTTTCAAAAGTCCAAGCCAGGCTCAATGGCTCTCTCTTTCTGCTATAGACACATGCAGAACTCTCAGATCCTTTTGCAGCACCATGTCCACCATGCTTCTTGATATAATGACAATGGACTTTCCCTCTGAAACTGTAAGCAAGTCCCAATTGACTTGTACCTGCATTAGCACATTTAGTTACTCTCCATGAGTTCTTTTATCAGTAGCAAATCAGAATCTATAGCAATCTATGACATTCACCAAGTCTACAATTATGATTCTAGGCATGATTGACAAGAAAAGCAAATTCACAATAGGTATCTTTTTTAACACCAGTGTTTCCTGCATGACAGAAATCTAGTACAGGCATGTTGCTGGCAAATGGCCCACTGGTCCCGCATTCCCATCACTGTTATGATGTATATTATTATGATGTATATTAGGAAACCTCAGAGTGTTAGCAACTATACACAAACAGAATGCTCACTGGACATCATTAGATAATCCTTGATGGGAGTAACTGCTGTTAATCAAAAGCTTCCCTTTCACCTCTGTTACCAAGGTATTATTTAGCCAGCACTGAGGTGACTGGATGTGGTGGTTTTAATAGGTATCCCCCCTCCCCATAGACTCATGTATGTGAATGCTTGGCCTACAGCCAGTGGCACTATTACGAGGTGTGGCCTTGTTGGAGTAGATGCAACCTTATTGGAAGAAGTCTGTCGTTGTGGAGGCAGGCTTTGAGGTCTCCTATGCACAGGCTATGCCCAGTGTAGCAGAGTCCCCTTCGAGTACCTGTGGATCAAGATGTAGAAGTCTCAGTTGCTTCTCAGCACTATGTCTGCCTGCACACCGTCATGCTTCCCACAGTGATGATAATGGACTAAACCCCTGAAACTACAAGGCAGCCCCAAATAAATGTTTTCCTTTGTAAGAGTTGCCTTGCCTTGGTCATGGTGTCTCTTCACAGCAATAAAACCCCAACTAAGACACTGGGAATGGAGATTATCTGTTATTCTTGGAGTAAGCCTTTTCCCACATTCAGTAACAATTTCTTAAAGATCATTCATCTGCAGTATAAATAACATAATCTGAACTAACTTGGCAAAAAGCACATGGCTTTACTCCAAATCCTAGGAGCTTCTGTTATTATTGCTATTGTGATTTTTTTTTCCTCATAGGAGCTTTGTACTTTTTCTCTGCTTGTATTAGTAAGAGTTCCTCAGAAAAAGAGAAATGATCTCTCTCTCTCTCTCTCTCTCTCTTTCTCTCTCTCTCTCTCTCCCTGTGTGTGTGGTGTGTGTGTGTGTGTATGTTTATTAAAATGGCTTACAGTCTGTGATCTAACTATTATAACAATGGCCGTCTCCCATTGAAAAGTCCAAGAATCCAATAGTTGGTCTCTCCACAAGGTTTGATGTCTCAGCTGGTCTTCAGTAGACATCAGAATTCTGAAGTAACAGGCTGTTGTCCTAGTGAAGGAATGAGCTTGCCAGAGAGAGTGAGGGCAGCAGGCAAAGAACAAAACTTTCCTTCTTCCATGTCCTTTATATAGGCTGCCACCAGAAAGTGTGACTCAGATTTAAGGAGACTCTTGCTCCCCTCTTCAAATGATGCAATTAAGAAAAGTACCTCACAGGTGTGTTCAGCAGCTTAGGTTTTAGGTAATTCCAGATATAGTCAAGTAGATATTAACAACCAAGAATAAGCCAATCACACTTTCTCAGTTACTAGTTCATCTATAGAAATTCCCCTTGTTCTGAGTGTGATAAATTTGTCAACTGTTCAAGGTCCGTGGCAGATGGTTTACAAACCATTCCAAACAGCTTACTAAAGCATACCCTGAATTGTCTCCCAAATCTATAGCCCCACACTTTATGCTTCTTTTTTCTCAGAGACAGAATGCAGAAACGATAGTATTTTTGTTTTGTTTTAGAGTGGTGTGGTACGTTATATTCTCCACAGTAAAGATGTTCCACCTTACACAGTCTTTTAAAATTATGTATAGGTTCCCCTACTATTGAGAAGTGTGGCTGATGATCCTCCTTTCCTCTGAATCAGAATTATGAAAGAAACAAAACCATGTGACTTGTGCGACTGGTCACTGTTGTGGATAGCCCTGGGCTTGTATTTTGATGCTAATTCCACTCCTGGGAGGGGCTACAGATGAGGCGTTGCCTTGTGAACCTTCTCCCCACCTTAACTTTTCAAATAAAGGCTTGAGCTAATGATTGGGCAGGAGGAAGGAGGAGGAGCTGAGGGTTTGGGGGAGGAGAAAAGGATCAACAGAGAAGGGGAGGATCGACAGGAAGGGGAAGGAGTTAAGAGGGATGGGCTGAGAGGCTGGAGAGAAGTGCATGGCCTGGAGAACCTGCAAGTTATATGGGATAATATAGATGGGAATAGAGTAGTGGAGTGGGAGATCTGCCCAATCTAGGCTTATAGCTTGTATTGTTACTGTTTGAGTTGAGATTTCTTTTACCGGGTAATTGGGTTGAAAATGAAATAGCAACAGGTCACAAAAGTCCGTGCAGATTCTACCTGGAGACATTCATCTACAGAATCTTGACAGGAAGATTAATAAAAGCCAGGCAATTAATGGTGTCCGATTTAGACATTCTGCACAAAACATCAACTTTAAAGCTCTAAAATGACTGAAGACAGGAGACATGACCTTGAGTTAGGCAATATTCTTTTAAAAATACAACACATACAAAAGTAGATGATATGTCTTAAAAATTAAAAAAAAAAACTATATTCTACGAAGATGGGAGCATCTTCTTGAATAAGAAACTGGAAAGTAAGATACAGAAATTGATGAGGAAGAGAGGAAATTTTCTTCAGTAGTGTGTCCACTGTTGAGTTGCCAATACTACTGCAAATAACCCTCATTAAAGTCTCTGGCTCATAAAGCAAAGCATAGATACAGATCAACATGGAAGTGGAGGACTAGCTGGAAAGAGGAAGAGGATCAGTGGGAATACGGGGAGAGCAAGAAAGGATAGTATGTACTAAGTACAACCAGAATACACTGTATGGGGGTGGGGGGCGGCTGGAGAGATGGCTCAGCAGTTAAGAGCACGGACTGCTCTTTCAGAGGTCCTGAATTCAATTCCCAGCAACCACATGGTGACTCACAACCATCTGTAATGGGATCTGATACCCTTTTCTGTTGTGTCTGAAGACATGACAGTACACTCATATACTTAATTAAAAAAAATCTTTTAAAAAATATACTGTATGAACATACAAGTCCACTATTGTATATTATTAATATATATATAAACAAAAACTAAACAATGAACTTCATGGCTGCTAATGATACGTGTGGAGGCTAGGGGACAGGCTGGGGAGGGCTTGTGCACGCTGGTCTTATGCTACTCACCACTAGCATGGCACCTTTACCAGACATCAGCCAGACCTGTGCTCACTTCAGGGTCTTCCCCTCTGTGTGTTTATACTACAGGGTTCTGGGGCCAGCTGGTTTTGCAGTCTGTGGGCTGGGCCAGTGCTTGAATCCTTCCTGAACTAACCAACCCTGTGGATAGGGTGTCTCCCACGTGCCAGGAGTGTGTGTGTGGGGGTGGGGGGACACACCCCAAGCACCAAAATCTGCACAGCGAACCTATCTTTGAAGATGCTCTGAGGATTGACCGCCTTGCTGGAGGGGTGCAGCCATGGTGTCAAGTACTCACTGGAACTTCAAGGTCATTGGATTGAACAGCTGAATGGTAGACAGAGAGTTCCTGAGGTTTAATACCACGTCTGGCCCCTGGTTCAAAGCTATCAAATTCCAGAGTTATTCTGTCAAGGAGATCAGCTCCCAGGTGCTGGGGGAGACTCACTTTCTCTAGGTTGTGTCTGTCTGAGCCAAGTCTGTCACCCTTACCCTTTGATTTGTCAGATTCTGGACCTCTTCCTCCCAGGACTCTCTCTCACCCTGTGACAGGTTAGATTTACGCTCCCTGACATCTGGTTGTTTCCCAGCACCCAGGCCTCAGTGTAGGTCAGTTAGAACCACAAGGTTCATTTATAAGATCAAGTCTCAGTGTAGCCAAGTTCTAAACACTACCTTCGTAAATCATGGCACTCAGCCACTGTACTCCTGATCATATAAACTAATGCAGTGGGATTGCTCTCCATTGATGACTCATATGCCAAAAACATGACTGCTCTACTGAACTCCACAAGAGGATACGAGGCTTGTGAGGGCTTGGGGGGTAGTATTTTGAGTATAGTATTGCTGGTCTCTGTTCACTACGTCTTGTCTTCAGGATGGAGCTTCTAATTCTGCTCCCATTCCAATTTAATTCTGAGGTCAGGGCATGAAAGCACCCACTGATGAGGAAACAAGGGAGTGAGGCTTTATTCCAGTCTTACTTTATTTAAAAAGCAAGCAAACAAACAAAAGAGAACCTATTTTGGCCAGTTGACTATAGCATGCTGTATTAGTCAGGGTTCTCTAGAGTCATAGAACTTATGGAATGTTTCTATATATGAAGGGACTTTATTGTAATGACTTGCAGTTCGAAGTTCAACTAACCCAATAGTGGGAAGCTATGAATGGGAAGTCCAAGAATCTGGTAATTGCTTAGTCCCATGGGGCTAGTAGTTTCCGCTGGTCTTCCATATACGCTGGAATACTGAAGAAGTAGGTTCCAACAGATGTGCTGGCAAGTAAGTGCCAGCAGGTGTAGAAGAGACAGCCTTCTTTCTTCATCCATCCTTATTTAGGCCTCCCACAGAAGGTGTGGCCCAGGTTAAGGGTGTGTATGTACCACCATGCCTGGATTTAGAACTTGCTCTGTCCCAGACTGGCCTTGAACTCCGCTGGCCTCAGTCTCCTGGGATTAAAGGAATATACTGCCTTGCCTGGCCTAAACTTTTCACTATGCATCAAGATTTAGATCAAAAATGTGTGTCATTCCATGTGAAGATCCGGGTCAGAAATCTGTGTCTTCCAGCCTCAAGATCCGGATCCAGGGTGTGTCCTCCATTTCTGGATTGTAGTTCCCTGCAGAAGTAGTCAAGTTGACAACCAGTAATAATCAGCACACTCGCCAACTCCAAGTTTAGAGTGTGCATTCATGCATGAGGATGTTTGCATATGTATGTGTGTGTGTGTGTACACGTGCACACGCGCACTCCCATGTACGTGTGTTTATGCATGTCTGTGTTGGTGAATCTGTGTATGTGTGTTGGGGAAATCCAGTCCCTTCCCAATACAGTAGCTGAATTCTGTGCCAGTTGAGGGACATGATGACAGAAGCCAGACTCCCAGATACTCCTACTACGATGTCCACCCTCTCAAGGAAATCCATTCAAATGTGTCTCACAATCCATCTTTCTTCTGAGATCCTGGATCTTACTCCTGGGAAATATCTGGACACAGGATACAGAATCCTCTCATATGTGGATTTGCCAGTCATTCTAATGTTCACGTTCCAAAGTTTGTTATAGATGGTCCTGGTGTGACAGCCCAGTAATCCCAGGTGCAAGGATGAAGCATGAGGCTGACAGTTCAAACCCAGCTTTTGCTCTATAATAAGTCCAGAACATGCTGGAGCCACTTAGCAAGTACCTCACCCCCCCCCCTCAAAATTAAAGTGTGAAAGATCTCACTGTAAGCTCTTACCTAGTATTTGTGAGACTAGTTTCAAGTCTCAGTATTGGGGAACAGAAAACTGGCTCTACTTTTCTGTTTCCTCAGGGTCTCTTTTATGATCTGCCTACCTCTCTCTCTTCTTTCTGACAGAGTTAATACAGTGTATGTCTCATCTCTCATGAGAGCCATTTATCACTTAATTAAATTTAACCAGCTCTCTGGAAACCTTGGGTTACTGATGGCTTCAAACAAATTTATAGACCAGGCATGGTGGTGCAGTCCTATAATCCCAGAATTTGTGAGCAGAGAAACAGGGATCATGAGTTCAAGGTTATCCTGACTTTACAGAGAGACCCTATGTTAACTGAATGAAAAATGAGGGCAGAACCACTCCTAGTTATTGTTGAGGAGAAGGTTTTGTTGTAGATATAAGGCAGAGAACAGTCAGAAGCATCTGGAAGGATCCAGACTAAACATGGCCAACAGACTCACAGCTAGGGCCGTGAGGAGAGGGAGGGAATAAGAGAGGAAGAAATGAGAGATGGTAACAAAAGAAGGCAGGAGGGAAGCAGTAGAGTAAAAAGTGAGCCAGGAGACTGAGAGAGCATGTGATCAAATATGGCAGGATTATGTGGGAAGAGAGGCTGGGTAAGGAAAGCCCAGGCCCTGGGGAAGACAGGTTTAGAGTAGGGTGCCAAGGACTGGGAGGAACCACAGGTATTGAGTAAGAGTTGTCCCATATTTCTTTGGAACCTGAAATGAATACTACAGTAAAATTATCTGTGATTTTTCAAATTGTCTAGCCTTTTCTTATTGTTAGGTTGGGAGTGACATTCTCACAAGCCTTCCTCCACAAAAGTTTGTAATTTGATAGAAAAAGTCAGACAAGAAACGTAAAGGAGTATCAACCTATTATAAGGGTTTGAAGAATAAATATTTTGGAAAAACACATATGTGTGTGTGTGTGTGTCCATGTATTTGTACACATGTGTAAAATGAACCATTACATAAAATATGATGTGTTAAATCAAAAGCTTTACATGTCATTGACTCTTCACTTCGTGACCAAGTCTTCCCTACCTTTTATGTCTAAGAAACCAGCCTGGTCCAAGGCAGCATAGGCACTGCAATGCCATTGTGCACTTTCTTAACTTAGATTTAATCACATTTACAGTGTAGGCTCTGTATCAGCCAGGGTTCTTTAAAGTCACAGAACTTATGCATAGTCTCTATATAGTAGAGAATTTGTTATGATGACTTACAGTCTAGAGTCCAACTCCCCAACAATGGTCAGCTGTGAGTGGGGAGTCCAAGGATCTAGTAGCTGCTCAGTCCCACAAAGCCAGTAGATTCCAACATATGTGCTGGCAAGTCAATGCAAACAGGCAAAGAAGAGTAAATCTTCCTTCTTCCAATGTCCTTATGTAGGTCTCCAGCAGAAGGTGTGGCCCAGGTTAAAGTTGTGTACCACCGAGCCTGAATGTGGGACTTGTTTTGTCTTAGGCTGACCTTGAACTCAGAGATCTCCTTGCCTTAGTCTCCTGTGATTCATAGCCATTATGCCTCCAGATCTAGGTCAGAAACTTGTGTCTTCCAGCCCCAAGATCTGGATCACAGGTGAGCCTTCTAATTCTAGATTATAGTTTATTCCAGATATAGTCAAGTTGACAACCAGGAATAGCCATTACAGGCTCATTTTCACTCCCACCTAGAACAAGAGAGTAATGGAGACACTAGCCAGGTTAACAAATCACTAAGGAAGGTGGTGGTGATATGCAGATAGCATTTATATAGAAATGATCTTCTCTGCTAATCATATCTGTGGGGTAATATTAAGGTGCATGCTCCATTTAAACATGACTATTTAGGAGAAGTGCCAATAATGAGTTCATGTTCCCAGCAGTGAAAAGATCAAGAGAAATCCCCCCTTCCAACCCCCTCAAGGTGATAAAGCATATAGCAGTGATTCATAGTGGAGAGGCAAGCCTAAATCATGCAATAAAACAATGTAAAACAGTATTGATGTTAGCTTTATGCTAAAAATCACAAAGACAAATAATATAGAGTCCTTGCCCTCCAAGAGCTGAGAGTATATCAGAGTGATAGACATATGAACAGACCATTGGAATGCAGTGTGAACAGCGCTGTAATAGAAATACACAGCACTTGATGGATGCCCATAGAAAGAACTCTAATCTCAAGTGGTGGGGTTGGGGGAGTAGGGTGGTGAGGGACAAGACTCACTGGAGAGTATGAGGACATGACAACTGGCTCTGCCTCCTGAAGGATGAGTAGGAGTGAGCTCCTATCTTGCAAGCATATTTTATAATCAGGAGCAATAAATCACTCAGACAGCAGTTACATTGCATTTTTATTGAGAACGGTTCCAGTGGCATCCTTTATTTCACCTATCATAACACTTATCGTGCTGTATTGTAATTACCTGGACTCTTGTCTATCTCTACCAACCTCTAAGGTCCGCGTTGACAGGGACTGCGTCAGTCTTAGCCATATCCTCAGCATCTAGCACAGGGCCTGGCAAAGGATGATCAAGAGATGTTTTTCAGGAAGAGAAGACATCATGAAAACATTTTATATACAGGCATTAGAAATCACTGTTGGAGAAACAATAGCAACATTTGGTTAAAATATGGTCAAAGTGTAGAAACAGCTTACGTGTTACCTTGCTGTCAGCCAATATATGTGATAAAGTCATGGATTGTGTCTTTGGGCTGCTGTAAAAGATTCAGGCCCTTGATCATTGCTTGCTGCATAGAAACGCAAAAAATGACTAGAAGCAACTAGTCTTCACACTTTTTACACAAAAAGGAGGATTACTTTCCAAGCCCTTTACTTTCTTGCTAAATTTAATGGCAAGGAATCCATGTTTTATAAGGGGGTGGTGGCAAGACCTATATAGAAGTTTCTATTGTGTGCTATAACCTAATAGGAACCTAAGTTGAAAGGGGGAGTTAACCTCCTTACCTTCAGTGGAGAAGCAGTAAATGTCAGCTTGAGGCTTAGCGGTTTATGATGCGTGGAGACTTACCGTGGTCCTGTGACAAACACCCCACTCCATAAAGGACATTGGTATTTGCAATAAATTAAATCCTAAATAGATGCTAGCAATGGTTCTCAAGTAGTGGGGTGCATCAGAATTACTTAAAGGGATTCTCATAGACTGGAGACTCTGCTCCCCGAACCCCTTGGAAGGGTCTTTGACCAGTAGGCTGAAGCTAAGCACTTTATTTCTAAGTCCTCAGGCCTGTTGGTGCGGCCCTCTGGGGACCTTCCATGAGAAGGACTGGGCTACATGAATGCCTTGCCTTATACTAAGCCTTCACGAACCTCCCACTTCTTCTTTCTACTCCTCATGTTAGAAATGTCCACATTTGTGTTTATGAACTTTTGTCTTTAAGAGTTGCTTAGAAATGTGGAGAAGCAATCATGGACTGTTATAATGAATATGCATTTTTATTGTGTGCCCTTTTAAAATTAAAAAATATTTCTAAAATTATGTGTCTGCATATGCACACAAGTGTGGGCACATAGAGCTCAGAAGAGGACATTAGTTCCATCGAGTCCCCGGACACAGGCATACAGAACCAAGCCCTGGTCTTCTATAACAGCAGCAAATGCTCTTAACTGCTGAATCACCACTGGGTAAAGTGGTAAGTCAGAGATATTAGATTGTAGTGATGGTAATATCACAACTGGGCTTTTCTTTTTCTGGATCAGCCCGACTACTGTGATGATGTAAGTGATGCTGGGCAGAAAAGATGCCTCACTGGATAACAGTGGTTACTGCTAGGCCTGATGACATGACTTGATTGTCCAAGACCCACATGGTGGGAGAGAGGCAAGCTGGGTACGCTCAAAGCCCAGCCCTGGTGACATACATCCGCCAGCAAGGCTTCTCATCCTAAATGCCCCATAACCTCTTTAAACAGTGCCACCAACTGTGAGCCAGATACTCAAATACAGGGGACTTTGAGGGACATTTCTTATTCAAAACACCATACATATTATATAGGGAATTATATATTTTTTATATTTATATAATTACTAAGGATAAAATGTTTAGAAATATATTTAGCCCATTATGTATATTCTATGTAAGCATTAGTTGCTTACTTTTGCCATGGTTAATTATTATTATTATTATTATTATTATTATTTATTATTATTGGTGGTGGTGGTAGTGGTAGTGAAGTACTGAACATAAAACCCAGAGACATGAGCGTGCTGAAGGATATCACAAATCTATGACCCAGCCAAGATCATGTTATTATTTTATTTTCAGACTATTTACCCAATCTGTAGACTGTATACTGTAGTAGCTACTACATGAACTTCAATGATTGCCTTTGTGCTGAGGATGCATATTATTCTTTTTTCTTATCATACTTCCTTAAAAACACAGTATACCAACTAGTTGCACAGTTTTTATGTTGTATTAGGTATATATTTAGAGATGGCTAAAAATATATAGAAGAATATGTATTTGTGTGTATGTGTGTGTATGTATATATGGTAGAGTTCAGAAATGAATCTCCCATGGATGCTGAGGGATGACTATATTCTAATATATGAAAGTAAGGGAATTATTCAGGTTCTCAGACTAAAACTGAACAGGAAACCAAAACAGGCACTGTGGTTTACTGGTCTCAGCAATTTAAGGACATGGGGTTTTATGCCCATGCAAAGAATCTTCCTAAAACCAAATCTTAGTAAGACTCTGCAAAGTTTCCACTCACCTAATAAAAATGTTAGTTTACTTTAGGCTAAGTTGAGGTTAGAAAGCCTTTTTCAAATATATAAAACCATATGCCTTTGGCTCTCATGATGATAGAGTACACATTTATACTACTGAAGTCTTTCAGATGGAGAAATTAACATACTAATTAATCTGTGCTAATGAAATTCCTATGACACATCAAAGAAGAAAATGTAAAACCCTTTTAGAATTACCCTTAAACCAGGCTGTCCAAAGTAAAATCTCTAGATCAAATCTCTTTGAAAATAAGCCCTGGAAAGAAAAATTAGAAACATTTTTGGAAATAATACTATGAGTTACATTAAACAAATCCAATAAATAATATTTATCACTAAAAATTCTATATGACAGAGCAGTTTAGAGAGTAGCACCTAAAAGTAGTAGTCCTATTAAAGATATCTAAACTGCAAATTTTATTTTAGAAAATAAGAAGAAACAGAACTCTTGACTATAAGACAAAATTTCAAAAGTATCCTCACTACGAACATGACTAGTCATTGTTAAAGGGGAGCCAATGTAGTGAGGCCACCAAGGATCACCAAAGATGCTGGGCAAGAAGTACGCACAGCAAAGCAGAGAGATCAGTGTCATGTCCCCCTGGACTTTCCAGCTTGGGTAGTAAAAAGGTTGCTACTCCTGCCAGGTGAGAATAAGACCACAAACCGTGATTTTGAGTCAAATTTGAAACACGCTTTAATTGAATGCTGGACAGGATGATGGATTCTGGCCAGGTTGGTTCTAAGTGTTTCCAGAAAATAGCCATGAACTAAGTTAAGTTGGCCAGGTGCTTATAAAGGCAAACCCATAATGCTGTTTCCCACCTTTGTTCTCCTTGGGACAAGCATGCATCCTGATGTGTTTCCTGCCCACGTATATGTGATCAAATATATCCAGTGCAATTGGGTCTACCAAACTTGTTTTGGGAAGTGGAGACCCGCGCTTGCTATCTTCTATGAACAATAGCCTCCAGCATCTCAGAAGTATCTGTCCTTGGACAAGGGGCTTACTTGCTAGAGGCTCTTTTGTTTGATGGCTCTCTTAGGCACAGTAATTAAAACTTAAAACATGACTGGCTTTCACAGGGTTACTCCTGAGAGACTCCTTGGTCCTGGAGAAGCATGAATGGTGTGTCACTCTATTCAAAGACAGTAATGGGGTGACAGTCTAGAAGGAAAAGGTCCAACCTAGGAATTCCATTACTTAGGAATATTAAGAACTGGAGAGAAGAACCTCTGAAGAGATAAGACCGAGCTTTCTAGAACTGATGATTATGAATTCTAAAAATAATTAAAAATAAAAAATAAAAATCTTAAGAATAATATTTTTAAGATTCAGGAATCATTGCTATCAAGACTGGGGCCCATGTACTAGGGCAGAACCATAATCCAGGATTTGAGAGACTGAAAAAGAAAAGAAGAAACAAGATATCAAGAATGACACCTAAAGACAAAAGGTTCAAAGTTACCATGGTGTCTTGGTTTGACTATGCTTAGCCCAGGGAGTGGTACTATTAGGAGGTGTGGCCTTTTGGAGTAGGTGTGTCACTGTGGGGGTGGGCAATGAGACCTTCCTCCTAACCACCTGGGAGCCGGTCTTCTCTCTGTGGCCTTCAGATAAAGAGGTAGAACTCTCAACTCCTCCTGCACCATGCCTGCCTACCATATTCCCACCTTGACAATAATGGACTGAACCTCTGAACCTGTAAGCCAGGCCCAGTTAAATGTCTTCCTTATAAGAGTTGCCTTGGTCATGGTGTCTGTTCACAGCAGTAAAACCCTAACTAAGGCTCTGGGCAAGGACACAGATTAGCTACAATGGAGTAAAATGCAAAAGGGCCAAAGATAATGTAAATTTCGTTTGGAAGTTGATAAACTGGTGACTTCAGAGCTACATAAACAGCTGAAACACACATAGTATTTACAAGGCAAAGCAGAGCCCCTCCCAACTCCCACCCTGTGGTACTAGCCTATTCATTCTCACATTACTGCTAAAAAGGGAGGGAACCTTGCCTGTGGCCTAGCCACACCCCTACCAAGCCAGAAGCTGATGAAAGCCATCTGAGACTATATAAGAAAGAGAAGCCTGAGGAGGCCCAGCTTTCTAAAGTAACCTTGATCTGCTCTTACTGCTAATGGTAGCCAAATGTAAAAAGGAAAACATCACCACAGATTAATCTGTGGGATGTGCCAGTAGTAAGTCAGAGTTTTGAGACTGACGGCAGGGGGCTGTCTGACTGACTGACGAATGAATGAATGAATGAAAGAAAGAACAAATGAAGAAGTGGAGATCAGAATTGAAACTTTTAAAAATATCAAACCAAATTCTAGAAGTGCTACAGTGGAAGAGAGAGAGAGAGAGAGAGAGAGAGAGAGAGAGAGAGAGAGAGAGAGAGAGAGAGAATAAAACCTGGATAAAAAAGAATCATTTAAGGAGGGGTTGACTTATAGAGACATTGGCTTGAAAAAAAACATTACCAGGTGAATTCCTAAGTGCAAGACTGCCCACAAAGAGGTTTGGTATTCACCCTGGTTTGCACACTTTAGGAGATTCCTTGCCAAATGCTTCTGCCTCAATAGTGCCCCAGGAAGTCTGTGAAGCAAAGCAAAGTTTCTTTAGAAAACAAGACCTCAGGCTTTGCCATACCCAGCTTTATCACAGAAAATAGAACCGCACCCACATGTGTTTGCATGTGTTTAGATATGAATGTTTTACTGATACCCATTCACAGTTCTTATGGAACTTAATATTCCAGCAGCTCGATATATCATTAGTAATAAAATTGAATTCCTTTCAGAATCAATAATTGCTAGCCTGCTTGTTCAGGTACACATGGCTGAAATTCCTGTTCTACCTTTTAAAAGGCTTTATATGACATTCAATGGACTCCTTTATTGTGGCAATCAATGTTTGACATTCTAAAGATTTAAATCATTTAGTCTAGAGTCAAATTTTAATAAAATTATAAACTCCCTGGATCTTTAATTACATATTTACCAAGCCATATCAAGTCAATGCTTCCAGAAAGCTTCTTTTGTTCAGAAGCAAAAACCTTCCTTTTAGTGTTTCCTCAACAACTACTGGCCTCTAATAAAAGTGGTCATAATCGTTGGCATTTTCTAAAAACGAAAACAATTCTAGTACTTTCCTTAATATTAGCACAGTGTGAACTGTGCAATGAATAACTTATAACTAATAACATATGTGATCAGAGCAAGAGAAGATAGAAAAAACTCACAGGTGTGGGTGGAAGTAGAAAAGAGTTCATGTTCTAGGGCTTAAGCATTTGCTTGGACTCTAAAATGTTCTGAACTATAAACTTGCAAGACCCAGAAAAAACCAAGGGTGCCCCAGAGCCCCAGACCTCGGAAGACGACACCCATATCACTCATGAGATGCAATAAGCAAGAGGATTTTTATTTCAGAACTCTGGGGTCCACAGCCGTACACCATGCAGGGGTAGAGGACTGTGGACCCCGAGTGCTGAATTGCGACAGCTTTTATAAGTTTACAACAAAGCCTGCTCGAATCACAAACCAATCATTCCTTAGCATCAAGAGCCCGCATAGTGTGAGCCAATTGATTTGTACCACTCCATAGTTTTTAGGCCAATCAGTTCAAATTATTGGAGCCCACGCTCCGTGGACCAATTAGTTTCCTATTTTCTTGGAGGTCTATAGCTGCGTGAACTTGTGGATGGGGGTAATGGCATAAGCAGTTTACAGAAGCAAGATAAGCAGATAATTAGCTCCTTTCCAGTTACCTTACAGGGCCAGGATCATCTATTCAAGGCCTTTCTGCCTAGCTCTTAACAAAGGGCTCTGGAATGTGACCTTTCACCTAATTTCTAACAAAGAGCGGGCTCTGGAATATGAGGTGTTTGGGGCTCCTTAGAAGGCTGGAGTTAGAGCTTCTTTGGATTGAGATAGCATTTTAAACTTCTGACTTCTTGGGGTCATTGGAGAGTTAGGCTGTATTTTCTATCCTTTCAAACTGACAATCCCCAGGCCCTACCTTTGTGGTCTGAGTGTGCCATCACCTTTCAGGACCATTGGCTCACATGGGCCCAGGGCCCTAGGCAGAGGGAGGCATTTGAGGGCTCTAGTATGTCCCGGCATGGGAGTCATGGATCTGTCAGACGTCACCCTTCCCCATTCCCTCTTCAGAAGCCAAACCAGAGACTACATTCCTAATGTTAGCCACTGAGGTCTGTTCCTTTATTTGGCTACTTTCTCCTCTTGCTGCTGACCACCAAGGTGCAGCTATCAAAGTACTGAAGCCCAACAATCAAAAGCTCCCCCTTTTTGCTCACCTAATTAACATGTCAATCAAAATTAACCGCCTCTTCCTAACAAGGGGTTTTCCCTTTTTCCTTCAAAAACCATCATTTGCCTATTGGCCACACCTGTCTCCTATCTGTCCTTCGTCCCCCCCCTTTTGTCCCCTTGTTCCCTTCTCTTGTTCCCTTCCAATTCTCTATCTCCTGTCTTGCTCTCTTATCCCTGCCCTCTGTCCCTCTGGGGAAAATACCTTTGTGCTGAGAACATGGTCTTGGGGTGCCCTGTGCCAACTCTTTCCTTTCAGGGTTTCCTACACATCAGGAATTCTAACAACTTCTGTCACTTACACTGACTCTGCACAGCCAGTCACTGAGTCTAAACTTCTGGGTCCTTCAATGCTTCCTCCATAGCTCTTCTAGAACAAAACTGCAGAGTTCAGGGTTCTAGCTCTTGTCACAATGCTTGGAACTAAGCTGTGTGTGTGTGTGTGTGTGTGTTTGAGTGTGTACGTGTGTTTGTGTGTGTGTTTGAGTGTGTGTGTTTGAGTGTGTGTGTGTATGTGTGTGTGTATGTGTGTGTATGTGTGTGTGTTTGTGTATGTGTATGTGTGTGTGTGTTTGAGTGTGTGTGTATGTGTGTGTGTGTGTTTGAGTGTGTGTGTGTGTGTGTATGTGTGTGTGTGTGTGTGTGTAACCATGTACATACAGCAGCCAGAGAATATCAGATGTTTTCTCCTTTGATACTCTTTCTAATTCTCTTTGAGACAACGTCTCTTAGCCTGAATCTCATCATTTCAGCTCAGATGGCTGCCCACTTAGTCCCATGGATCCACCTGTCTCCATTCTCCAACATGGAGTTACCAACACGGGCCAGGCCCAGCTTTTTTTATTTGTTTGTTTGTTTTTTGAGATGGGGTTTCTCTGTGTAGCTATGGCTGTCCTGAAACTCACTCTGTAGACCAGGCTGGCCTCGAACTCAGAAATCCACCTGCCTCTGCTTCCCGAGTGCTGGGATTACAGGTGTGTGTCACCACCGCCCGGCAGGCCCAGCTTTTCATTCGACACTGTGGATTTTAGCTCAGACCCTCATGCCTACAGATCAAGAGTTCTAACCCATGACCAAGATCTTTAGGTGTAGACACGGTAACAGTCACCTCTCTAAGTGGTTAAGTCCTGGCCCCTGATCTGTACATGTCATCTTGTTCCTTTCATCTCAATCTCACCTGGATCCAAGGTCCTGTGTACAAAAGGACTTCCTTTTCTCTACAATTTAATCCAGTTTAGTCCAGACTAGGATACCAAAGTTTTCTAATTTTCCGGAAAGCAGTCATAGAGTGCCTCCTGTTTGCAGAATGCTGTGATAGGCGCTGTGGGAGAAACAGGAGGACTCAGAATGATGCCCCAAGAGATCTGACATGTTTCTACCTGAAGCAGATGGCTGAGGAGTCCGGTTGTAACATCTGCCAAAGAATCTCATTAATTCTGCTACATTCTGAAAGTTGACATTTAAAACTATGATTTGGGACCAGGGAAGTTAAACAGGTAAAGAAAAAAAACTAAATTGTTTCCCAAAGTCAAGAAAGGTGGTGAGCAGTTTTGTTCTGTTTTGTTTATCTTTTGTTTTAATTCAGGATGATAAATAAAAAATTCAAAGCTGCTCAAATCAAGTCAAGACTTGTCCATGAGAAGCCATCATTTCTTGGGACAATTGCCAAGTTGTCAGATATTTTTAGAAGCTACATGTCTTAGGGTTTCCATTGCTGTGAAGAGATACCATGACCAAGGCAACTCTTATAAAGGACAACATTTAATTGGGGCTGGCTTCCAGGTTCAGAGGTTCAGTCAGTTATCATCATGGCAAGAAGCATGGCAGTGTGCAGGCAAATATGATGCTGGAGAAGCTGAGAGTTCTGCATCTTGATCACTTCCACACTGGGTGGAGCTTGAGCATAGGACCTCAAAGCCCACACCCACAATTACACACTTCCTACTCCAAGGCCACACCTCCTAATAGTGTCATTCCCTGTGGGCCAAGCATTCAAACACATGAGTCTGTGGAGGCCAAAACTATTCAAACCACCACACTTACATTTAGTCTTTCAATAAGGTCCTGTCTTGGGTCATGAAATGGGTAGGAATGGAAGGACCTGTTTTCCCTTAACAAGCATACCTTACCACTAGTCCTGTGATGGAAGAAGACAGGTAGACAGACAAACAAATGATTCATCTCAGAATTGGCAGATGAGCAGCTGAATGTCTGGAAGACAGTATTTAAATAACTTTAAATAGCTGATGCCTGAAAGAGAGATGCTACCACCACGGGAAACACACACACACACACACACACACACACACACACACCACAGAAGTAATTGCTTACTGTGTAGCTATGTGTACCAGATGGACACACACTTAACCTGACAAAAGATCTAATCTTCTGTGCAATGGACTTGTCTTACAGATTACAGGCTGTGGGACTTGTATCCAGATGTGGTTTCTTTAAGCCTGAGCTGTCCCGTACAGTGGCCAAGAGTGACCTGTGAGGTCCAGCAGATGAAATGCGCTTCATGAGACTGTGCCGTAAGTGTGATATTTCAGGGACAAAGATCTTGTTAGTGTCTTGCAATACTAATCACATGTTAAAATTGCACTTTAGGTTAAATAGAATATATTTAAAGTGATTTCACCTGGTTATAATTTTTACTTCTATAAAAATTTTAAAATGTATCTACTTGTGGGTTAAATTAGTGGCCCAAGTCTGGACAGGGCGCGGGCTGCTGGGCTAGGTGGATGCAAGAAGTTTGACTGTGCACACCCTACCCCACTGCCACCGCCACAGCCAGGCAGGCACTGGGCGGTGAGAAGCCGCAGGACCCCACATCGGAGGTGAGGAAGTGCAGTCTGAGGTCCCCACGGGAAATGCCCGGATCAGGCTCTGGCTCCCAGGCTGCATGGAGACCAGGGACGGCAGGTTCTAGCTCTTGGACACCAAAGGTGCTGCTGGATGCTGAGGAAGAGCTGAGAGTGGAGTGGGGGGCCTGCAGGTTGGCTCTAGCCCTGGACGGAAGAGAAAAGGGCGGGGAGGAGAGTTCTGGCCGGGTCTGAGGGGAGGAGAGTCCTTGGCTTGCTCGGTCAGCTGCTTGGCTTGGCAGAGACATGGCTGGGAGCACAGGGAGGCCTCCTGCCTGAGACTAGACCCGGCTCTTGAGAGGAAGACCTGCTCCATTGCTCCAGCACAGCGGATCCAGATAAGAAGAGGCAGTCCGAGATTTTAAAGCGTTTATTGTTGGCCGAGAGTTGTGATGAGTGAAACCATACCCTACTTTCTCTCAGGGCGGGCCTGAGGGTAGTAGAGGCAGAGAAAGGCAGAGAGAGGGAGAGAGTAGAGAAGTACAGGCCGGCCATGACCATGTGGAGATGGGGGGAAGGGAATGCAGAGAGGGAGAGCAAGAGGGCAAGAGAGGTAAGAATAAGAGAGTAAGAGAGTAGGGGGGGGAGGAGGAGGGGAGGGAGAGGAGGGGCAAGCAGCCCCTTTTATAGTGGGCCAGGCCTACCTGGGTGTGGCTAGGTAACTGAGGGGTGGAGTCCAGACCGAAAACAGGGGCTTGGGGCATTGCTTACCTGACTGATGGCCACAGAATTACGTAGAGCTGAGGCCTAGTGTCAGGAGCCTAGTGTCTAGGAGTGTGCAAGATGGCCTTCTGTCCCTTGCAGAATCATCTGCTGGGTCTTCGGGATTTAAACCTAGCTCAACCAGAACACAGGCTGCCTTTCACAATCCCACATCTACTACGAATTTAAGATTACATCCAACAGGTGTTATATAATTCTATTGGTCGTCACTATTTCATAGTGGCCATTTACCATATACAATAACCTGGTACATCTTGATAGAATGTCCACTAATGCCAGTTTCAACATAGGCATTCGAACCGAGAATATCACACCACTGTATTCCGTGTTCTGTAAAGCAGATAGGAAATGGCAGCACAGATAAAGCCACATTTCTATTATTACACCGAGAGTAGGCACATTGTGAATAAGCTTACAAAAATGGTCACTTGCCAGCAGTTTTATGGTCCATGAACCCTTCTGTGGCTTCTCTTCAGAAACTCGCCTGGACAACTAACTCACAGCAGTGCTGGATGTGCTACCCCAAGATCCTGTGGCCACTAAAACTGATGCTGTTTGGCCCAATTGGAAAAATAATTATCCAGAAATGAATAAATTATATCTGTGAGTTCCTAGAAAGAAGAGACTGGAAAACAAGATGGAAGCCCCCTTGAACACAGCACTATGACATAAGCTTTGTACCTCCATCACCTTGTGTGTTGAAACCCTAACCTTTTAGTATGACTGTGTTTGAAAACAGGGACTTTAAAGACAGGACTGAGGTCTACAAAAGTTGCACAGTGGCACAGTGCTTGCTTAGAATGTGAACCCTGGGTTTAGTCCCCAACACTGAGGAAGGAAGGAAGAAAGGAAGGGAGGAACAGAGGGATGGAAGGACAGAGGGACCCTAATCTGATCAGACTGGTGCCCCCAAGGAAAAGAGGAGCTAGACCTCCACACAGTGCAGAGAACAGAGTCTGTGAAGACAGCCAGGAGGGAACTCTCTCTGACAAATGGGGCCTTCTAGTGCACTGATCAGAGACTTGTAGCCTCCAAGATTGTGAGAGAAAATAAGTGTATTTGCTTAAATCACTCAAGCTGAGCTATTTGATTATAGCAGCCCAGAGCAGGCTAACACAACCCTTCCCTCCTCCCCCTCTTCCTCCTCTTCCAGGCACAGGACCTTGCTGAATTGCCCAAGCTTGCCTTGAATTCTTATACTGAAGATGTCTTCTTGTCTCTCTCTTTCAAGTAGCTGAGACTCTAGGCTCTGCTCTGGTTAATAGGATTCTTATAAGGGATTCCATAAAAAGAAGTTGCAAAACTACTGTAATGGGTCTATAACTGCCTTCCTTGGCTCCAAGTATTATCATACATACACAGAAGGGAGAATCGACCTTGAATTCTTCCCCCCCTCTTCCTTCCTATCTTCCTTTTCTCCTGCCTTCCTGTATTCCTTTCTTTCCTTAAAGACACAGTCTTTCCTAAATAACCCAAGTTGACCTTACACTTTTTGTAATCCAAGGGATAGCCTTGAACTCTTCATCTTTTCTGCTTCCCAAGTGCTGACATTACAGTGAGTACTACTGTGTCCAAATTGGTGTTACAAGTGTGTGTGTGTGTGTGTGTATACATGTGTGTATGTGTGTGTGTGCGCATCTGTGTATACATGTGTATATGTGTATGTGTTGCAAACAGGTGAATGTGTTGTTATGTTTAGCTGCACATGTACACTTCACTGTCAAGCAGAACATTGTGTCCTTTATCACTTTCTGTCCTACTGACTTGAGACAGGGTCTCTCACCAAATCAGAGGCTCACCGTTTAAGTTAGACTGGCTGGCCAGAAATCTTTTAGATCAGCACTCTCTACCTGGGGCTGCAGCCATGCCCACCATTTTACATGGATGCTGAGGATTCTAACTCAGGTCCTGCTGCTTGCAGAGCAAGTGTTCTTACCTACTAAGCCACCTGCCTGGCCTTTTGCCTTCATGCCTTATCATTGTTATAGGCCGACTAAAGAAGTAAGCAAGTCGTCTCAAGAATGGCAAATACCTGCTCTGATAGAGTTTATTTTGAGATATTCCAATTTATGCTCAACTGTAAAAACTCAATATATTTTTTCTTACTTAGAATGTAACTTAGAAATTTCAAGAGACGTATAAAACTTTAAGAGTTGTCATTCTAATGAATATCAAAGAGATTCTTAACTTCTTCCTTTCTCTTAACTTTCAGATAGTTCTTAATTTAATACATTTTCCACCCAGGTACTTTACTAATAAAAGAATATGCTAAAATTGGACCATTATCTTTATTAATTCGATATGGTGAACTATTTATTTTAATTCTAGACAAATGACTAGCTTCCCTATCATAAAGAATAATGTGTAAGCCCAACAGTGGATGGGGCTTAGGGACACTTGTGGAAGAATAGGAGGAAGGATTTCTGGCCCCCAAAAGGATAGGAAGTCCACAAGAAGACCAACAGAATTAACTAACTATAACCTTAGGGCTCTCAGAGTCTGAACCACCAACCAAAGAACATACATGGGCTGGACCTAGGCCTCCCTGAACATATGAGCAGATGTGCAGCTTGGTCTTCATGTGGGTCCTGAACAACTGGAAAGGGGCCTGTCGCCAAAAACTGTCATCTGTATGTAGAGGCCTTGTCTTCTAGCTGGGCTGCCTTGTCTGGCCTCAGTGTGGGAGAAAGCACCTAGCCCCCCAGAAACTTGTAGTGTCCTACCTGCTCAGAGAAGAAGGGGGTGTGTGGGGAAGGATTGTGGGAGAAGGTGACAGGGGTGGGGAAGTGAACAGGATATAAAGTGAATAAGTCAAAACTTAAGTTAATTTTTTTAAAAAGAATACTGTGTAAGGGGACTGCCTTTAGTGGGCAAAGGCACGTGCCATCAGGCTCAATAACCCGAGTTGACTCCCAGAGGCCCACATGATGGAAGGAGAGAATCAACTCTTGTAAGTTGTCCTGTGACCTCCATGTGCCAGCACTAGCAATGCTCCCTGACCCCCAAAATGAATAAATACATGTGATAAAAATAAAAATCCATTTACACAAAAGAATCATGAGTAGAGCTTGTTATCCAGATTCGGGGGCCCCACCTCTAAGCATATCTACTAGGGAGAAGTCTAGGATGAAATCCAATCTCTGAATTTAAAGTATCAGCCTCTAGACTAATGGCTCTCAACCCTGACAGGGATCACATACCAGATAGCCTGCATATCAGCTATTTACATTATGATTCATAACAATAACACAATTACTATTATGAAGTAGCAACAAAACAATTTTATGGCTGGAGGTCAGCACAACATGAAGAACTGTACTAAAGGTTTACAGCATTAGGAAGGTTGAGAACCACTGCACTAGACTATGTCTTAAGAAACATTACCCTATTGGTTCGTTCTCTAGCTCCTCCATTGAGGACCTTGTGCTAAGTCCAATGGTTGGCTGAGAGCATCCACCTTTCTATTTGTCAGTACTGGCAGAGCCTCTCAGGAGACAGCTATATTAACTCCTGTCAGCAAGCGCTTGTTGGCTCCCACAATAGTGTCTGGGTTTGGTGACTGTATATGGGATGAATCCCCAGGAGCTTGCAGTCCCATACCTCCAGAGCTTTCAGGGACCTTACCACCAACCAAAAAGTACACATGGAGAGACCCATGGCTCCAGCAGCATATGTAGCAGAAGATGGCCTTGTTGGACATCAAAGGGAGGAGAGGCCCTTGGTCCTGAGAAAGCTTGATGCCCCAGTGTAGGGGAATGCCAGGACAGGGAAGCGGGAGTGGGTGGGTTGGTGAGCAGGGGAAACAGAGGGATGGGACAGGGTGTTTTAGGAGGGGAAACCAGGAAAGGGGATAACATTTGAAATGTAAATAAAGAAAATATCTAATAAAAAAGATTCCTAAATAAAAAAAAGAAACATTACTCTAAGTTGCAAGGAATTTTGATGGACAATTTGCTTTATATTCAAAGTAACTATATTCAATGTTAGCTATATGCTTACTGTGAGAATAATTATACCACGGACTACATGTGGGCGCCCAGTTTTGCACTCTCAGCTACGTCTTCAAGGATGGTGATCATAAGGAAACCATCTTTGAGTCTATCTCATTTACTGCCTCGCACACAGTCTGTGCTAAAAAGCATGTCAGCGCATGCTTTGAAGGCATGTTTGTTGAAGGTGTGAAGAACATTTGCATTTCACAGCGAGGTTTAAACTAAAATGAACAATGGAAGGAAAGGAGAACTGTGCCCAATGGTTCAAGTAGGTAGAGTGGGTAGCAGTGGTAACAGTGGGTACCGTGTGTTCACTTCATGGTGTTGCTATGGGAGAGAATGACACAGAGGGAGCAGCCTGTGACTGGAACTGGAAAGTGAACCCTGAGGATTCCTAGCAGGGAGTGAAGGGGGTGGGGGGTGGGGTGTGGGGTGCTCACCCTGGCCACAGCAGAAGCTGACTTTGAGGATGCATGGAAGATAAACCAGGAGAGGGAGGCAAAGGCTAGCTCACCAGGAGTTCTCTGTGCTCAGCCAAGGGGGTTGATGTAACTCTTGGAGCTATGGGGAGCCATTGGCAGACTTTAAAGTAAGGAAAAGGTTGATGTTAATTCCTTTGGGAATTACTGAGCCACACTGCCTGCCTGGCAATGTGTGGGGGTATCCATCAGCTTCACCTGGAGAGCTGATGCCTCTGTACTAGGGTCATTCATGGAAGTAAAATTTTGTCTATTTATCCAATGAGTTTTTATAGAAGTATGAAAATGAATGAATCATGTGAATGGTTGAATGTCATAAACACACATAATTAATGCTATATAATTGAATTTATATAAAATTCAAAGGCAAACCAAAACTAATTTGTGATGCTGGAATCAGGATTTGGGCTACCTTGAGATATGAGAATGAGCCTGGCCTAAAGAGGAACTTCTAAAATGCTAGATTAAATCCTTTCCTCTTTTCCCTCTCCTCCTCCACGTCTCAGGCACCTCACCCCTTGCTCGCTCTCAAATTCACAGCCTCTGGTTTCTTTTACTTTAACGCCTAGTATTGGAAATCTAGCCAAGTACCTGGGTCCTCAATAGAGGTCATGAACTTTGGAGACCTTACAACTGCCATTTGACTGTACCAGAACAAAACAATCCCTATCTGCATTCCAAATATTTGCCCTTATACCTACAGATAAGCATAGTTCTCATCCCTCAAAAAGGAAATTGCTCCTTGCAATAGATGAAGACGGTCTCAGAAAACAACCACTGACCAAAAGGCTGAGAACAAGAGACTGTGTGATGCCCAGCCCCAATGGTATGGTCTTAAAAAAAATTATCTCTTCAGTTCTGATGTACAGACAAGCCAGCATGTTACTACTACTGAAGGCTCTGGTTAGACTTGACAGATAAAAAACCCTTGGCCCTAAGTTTCTTTACAGAGAGAACCATTTGAACAAAAGGACAGAGCTAGCACTAAACTCGCCCAAGCAGTGAATGCAGCTTAAAGACAGCCAGGTACGGAAGGGTAGAGGGCCACCCAATTAACTTGTTTTTATCAGTTTGCATCTGTGTGTGTGTGTGTGTGTGTGTATGTGTGTAAACCAGATGGTTGCAGGTGGCACTCAGGTGATTTACCACTGGGCTATATCTCCAGGCCTGATTCATTCTTGAACAAGAAAAGATCACTCACTCTAGGAAAAAAGGTTATATAATTTTATTTTTTCATATATATATAATTAATTTAATTTTTCATATATAATAATATATGTGAAAATTTTTCATATATATAATTTTTTCAAACAATTTTTATGATTGTTTTGTCTGTGATGTCCAGAACAGCCTAGAAGGAGCTGAGCACATCAAGAAGGGCTGAGCACAGCAGCCAAGCCCAGGATGATGGCAGATGGCTGGAGAGAGGACCGAGGAATGCTGAAGAGTGGGAAGACTGTTTTGAAACTGCCACATGGCTTATGATGGGCGTCACTAGGAAGGAGGAAAACATTAAAAGAGCAAGAAGAGAAATGTGATTCTACCGCTAGGATGGAATTTGCACTTCAAATACAAGCTGCCGCTTACTGACAGAGAAACGAGTCTATCAGGTACCTGAATTGCAAGGAAAGTTGCCATTTCATAGATGGAAAACGCAACAAGGAAACAGTCATATTCCAAAATGTCAAGTCACACCAGCAACTGAGAGGTGGGATTCCTTTACTGGTGTTACTTTAAAAATAATTGTGTTTCATTAAAAACTGGAAACTTACTCATTCTCCCCTCGCCCCTTCTCTCATACCCTGGCATTTGCCAGGGACAGCAGTGTTCCTTCTCTGGCACTTCTTGTGCATGAAGAAGGACTCTACCGCTTTGAATGGAAGTCGGAGACAAGATGGAGCTGTGAATATGCGCATGCGGGCTGTGCACTATAAGCTCTGGGCTCTGTTTCCTTTTGTAGATGCTGTTTATTTATTTTTTCCTGACCAATGAAAATCCAGCATGTGACAAAGGAGTGTTCTTTTCCCCCACTCATGGTCAAGTGTTGGATGACCTAGCAAACGGCCACAACAAGTCGTTTTCCGGTGGTTTTCTTTCTGTTTTTAAATTTAGGATACCGAGTAATGAGTTTCTTTATGACGTTTCGAAACCTTCATTGCTTTGTCCCTTCCTGGCCCCTGGCCCTGTCCTATTAATCCTCCTTATGTGGTTTCTGCCTTCTCCCAGTGCTTCTCAAGCCTGTGTGGGGACAGCTGTGGCTACATTAGAGTTCTTTGAGGTTAACTTAGAACTACAGACTTCCAAATCACACCTCAGACTATGGAGTTTGGCCTTAGAATCCACATTTTCAGCCAGGCATACCTTTACTCTCAGAGGCAGGTGAATTTCTATGAGTTTTGGCTAGCCTGGTCTACATAGTGAGTTCCAGTGAGACCTCTCTATTGAACACCACTCCCCCAACACACACACACACACACACACACACACACACACATACACACACACACATACAAAAGAATCTACATTTTAAACTTCTAACTGGATAATTCTCACATTCTATATAAATAGAACTTTTTAATGATTTAGAAAGTGACGTCATTCAAGCATAAAGACTTAGAAGTATGTGAATCTTGGACTGAGTGCAGCAGTAGTCATCTGTGGTAGAAACAATCATTTGAGCTCAGGAGTTTTTAGTTAGCCTAGGTGGCACAATGAGACTTTGTCTCTAAATAAAACACAAAACCAGGAGGAATCAAACTAAAATACAGAGGTGTATACATTCTAGAGCATTTACTATAATAAAACAAAATAGACATCACATCAATTCCTCAATGACTTGTTTTAGAATTAAAAAATGTGAACATAAAGCTGTAAGGATAGACAGAGAAATGGAGTTATAACTTAACGCCAGGGAGAGAGACAGAAGCGGCCACTCATCCCTGAGAACTCAGGAATCCGGAGATTGATGGAGAAGGCCTGTCATGAGTTTGAGCCTGGGCTGCTAAGTAAAACTCTCAGTCTCCATAAATAAATAAATAAGTGCATGAGCAAATGTTAGTGCTACAAGGAGGTGCCTCAGGATAACGACACACGCTTGCTGTGTCCACCCCAGAATGTCACATTTACCCCTCCTCACGAGTTTACACCACGTGATCTTCAGGAATCACTGGCACCTGTTTGCAGACTCCTATCAAGCATGTCTGGTTTTAGTTTACACAATCCGTGGAGCAACACAGAGGCTCAAATGTAAATTGTTGGTGCGTCCCTGTATCCCGACAGGAGATTTGTGTCACGTTAAGTGGCCCTCAGCAGCGCTCCGTAGGACCCGATGGACAAAGCAGTGTTTACTGGAGGCTTCCTGTTGCTCCTTGATTTACAGTTTTTCAGGCTGTTCTCATAATGAAAACTGCTGTGGTGTTTTGTTATCCTTGAGAACATTTTTTTTTTTAATCTGTGTCCTCTTTAAGATTTGGTGACCTGTGATACACACAGTTCTGGATCTATACACAAACAGCAGTGTTCTCAGAGATTCAGCTCTTGCGTGTGTCCGTGTGTCGCTGTAGTAGCACTGTCTGGCATAACTTTCTTGGCCTTTTAAGATCTCAAAAACCCGATGGGCGCCACAAGTGGTGGCGCACGCCTGTAATCCCAGCACTCTGGGAGGCAGAGGCAGGCAGATTTCTGAGTTCAAGGCCAGCCTGGTCTACAGAGTGAGTTCCAGGACAGCCAGGGCTATACCGAGAAACCCTGTCTCGAAAAAAAAAACAAATCCAAAAAACCAAAACAACAAACAAACAAAAAACAAAAAAAACAAAATCTCAAAAGCAATCACAGAAGATTCTGGAATTTCAGTTAAAATTTCAGTTAGTAAAATTCGACAAAATTCAAAAAACACAGGTTTTTTTGTTTTTGTTTTTGTTTTTTGGTTTTGTTTATTTATTTGTTTGTATTCCAGATAGAAAAGCCTAACTGAGTTAAAACAACAACAGCAAAAAGAACAACAGCTTCAGCTAGCCGTTTCCCTTGGAGCAATATTACCTTCCCTCTTACCTAGATCCCCTCAGCTACCTGCTGCCCTCTAGGCCTCCAGTGTGTCCCAGGCTTGAAGCTGCACCACAGGGATCTGCAGAGAAGGAAGGGACAAATCATAACCCGCGACGGTTCTGCCGCTTTTCAGATGCCTCAGGCTCGCTTAAGAGGCTAACCTACCCTCGGGATTCCTCAGGCAGGACCTGGGTTGTGCCACGTGCTGCTATTGATAAAAGAAAAACGAAAAGCAAAAAACAGTGGCTAGGGGAGAGGAAGCAGAGATTTGCTATATACCAAGGACTGGCTCACAGGACGGTAACAAGTTCCACAACCTGCCACATTCAAGGGGAGACCCGCAGGGAAGCCTGCGGTAGAATTCAGTCTGAGACCTAGACACACGCCTGTCAGGGTAGGGGAAGCCTGACCAGGGGGCAGTCACCCTTCATCTGCATTTGGTTGTATAAGAGCCCCCAGCAGATTGCGTGGACACCCACTCTGGTAAGGTTCAAACGTTTGTACTCTGGCTTCTGATTCAAAGACAAATTTCCAGAAATGTAAGTACGTGCACGTTAGAAAAGAAAAGGCTTTGCCTGTTATCTGAGTGTTTCTTAGCATAATGAAACTGAAATGTAAAAGTAGCCATCATAGTGACCCTCATGACCGTTCAGGAGCAGCAGAGGTGGACTGCTGTAGAGCAGGCTAGAGTCAAACGCTCTGGGGAAAATGTGAGAGTCAGAAGAGACATTCTATTTTCAAAAATGTAGAATGATATAGTATCATGAACTAGGGGGGAACTAAGCAAGACTTTCAAGTGTCCCACTGTTGTGTGGCCTTCTCTACCAAGATATGAACAAATGTCTCTTCACTGTGACTAAGTCTAGCTTAGTGAGCTAGTGAGTGTTTCTGTAGGTGGTGGAGAGAGGGATCCTTAGAGGGACAAGAGTGTCTTTTTTTTATTAATATATTTTTTATTTACATTTCAAATGATTTCCCCTTTTCTGGACCCCCACTCCCCGAAAGTCCCATCAGCCGCCTTCCCTCCCCCTGTTTTCCCACCCACCCCTTCCCACTTCCCTGTTCTGGTTTTGCCCTATACTGCTTCACTGAGTCTTTCTAGAACCAGGGGCCACTCCTCCGTTCTTCTTGTACCTCATGTGATGTGTGGATTATATTTTGGGTATTCCAGTTTTCTAGGTTAATATCCACATTAGTGAGTGCATATCATGATTCATCTTTTGAGTCTGGGTTACCTCACTTAGTATGATGTTCTCCAGCTCCATCCATTTGCCTAAGAATTTCATGAATTCATTGTTTCTAATGGCTGAATAGTACTCCATTGTGTATATATACCACATTTTTTTGCATCCACTCTTCTGTTGAGGGATATTTGCGCTCTTTCCAGCTTCTGGCTATTATAAATAGGGCTGCTATGAACATAGTGGAACATGTATCCTTATTACATGCTGGGGAATCCTCTGGGTATATGGGGCAAGAGTGTCTTAAAGGCAACTTCATCCCCAGAAATGTCCACTTGAACATCGGTGAATACTCCAGAAAGGTACATCCCGGAGTCACCTGCACAACTTGCAGGTGACTCACAAGGCCAGGGAGCCTTGTCTACCTGGCAGTTGTTACTGTGCTTATAACCTTGGGAGGGGCTTTGTGTCTGACTGGGAGGAAATAGCTACACAACACCCAAGGAGGGACATAAAGGGGTGTGGTCCAGAGTGCACGGACCTGGAAATGTGGAGCTGTTTTTTCTGTCTTGGTGTGATCACTTTGGGGGCAAGGCACCTTACATTAGTGAGAAGTTTTGTTGTATGGCAATATTAATAAAGAGTGTGAATTAAGCAATCACCTTTTTATTGATCACATTCACTATACACTGTTGTGAGCATTTAGTGCAGTAACTGATCTATTCACCAGTACACATCATTGTACAATCCCAGTATTATCCCTGTTTTACAATTAAGGAAACGGAAGCTTCGAGATCTGTCTGAAGGGCAGCCTCAAGTAACACAACCAGCGAGTGACAATACCAGTATAGGGAGGTGACTTGCTGGTGTGGGAGAGTCACTAACTCAGCCATTTTAATACATATGAACCAGAAGGTTGCCAGTGACCTTCTGGATGTGTTTCAGGTAGAAAGAGAAAAAGAAAAACCCCATGATGGTAGAAGGGAAGGCTGGCAGTAAAAATGACAGAAAAAGGATCGGGAGCATTAAAAGCAACAGGCTCTCCTAACGACTGTGGAGAGAGATGTGACCTGTGCACAGTGCAGCTGCGGGGGAGAAGCCAATGAGGACCGCGAGGCCGAGATGCTGGAGGCTCGGGGAGATTGACTGCAACGCTGTCCTGAGCAGACAGGCTGGACTCAGCTGGGAGAGAAAATGGAAGACGTCACAGACAGACTCGGAGAGGCAGAAAGTAAAGAAAGCAAATTCATGTCTGAAGTTCCTGCCTTTAGGAAATAAGAATTAAAAAAAGCAGTAAATTGCAAGCCAACACAGGCACCACTGGATTTTTTCATATTTTATTAAATTATAGATGTTATCATTGTAGAAATTCTAGGAAAATTTCACACACGCGAGCACGCGCACACACACACACACACACACACCAGCACACACAATAGAAACAATCTGAATTCCAGGAACAAAGACAGTGTATTTCCTCCTGGAAAGCTGATGGGTACATTCCCTCTATGTACAAGCAGCAGCAATTGCAGCTACTGTCTGACCTTCACAAGACTCATATCTAAAGTGCATTTATACTCTACCATGGCTGTGACATCACACGTGTGACCATGACCTACATTGGAGCTGCTTCCATTTTTAATTAATCTATAAATAAACTGCAGAGAACATCTCTGCTCATAAAATTATTCCATACTTTGACTCACTTCAATAGACAACCTTTAAAACTATGGCTGTGTATTCTCTTCGGAGAACAATCGCTGGGCTCTGCTGTGTTTTGATTGTGGTTGCTTTCAGACGAAGTCTTCCTGTACAGTCTGGGCTGGCCTTGACTTCACAGTCCTCCCACATTCGCCTCCTGAGTTCTAGGATTATTGCCAGGAGCCACTGCACCTGATTGTTGTTGAACATTTTTAATGCTTTTGACCCTTACCATTTTATATCTATCCATGAGCATGCGCATGTGCATGTGTGTGTGTGATAGCATTGTTTGCCTGTAGCGTTTTTAAGATGTATGATTTATGGTCAAAGAAAAGTCTTTAATTTAACAAATGAAAGCCTAGTGTCTTCGTGTGTGGTGTTTCTTTACCAATACCAAAGCTAAACAGGGCTTTGTATACAAATATATTTGTTAATTATTTTATTATTTACTTTGTGTAGTGTTTATTTTTCTTTTGTACAATTATCTTTTGGCATCACATGCTTCACAATGATTCCAATATGATTTTAAAATTTATATAGTAAAGATTTTACTATTCCCATTTAAAACTTTCTATTATATTTTAACTTTGTTGAGTAATTTTATAAAATTTACTAATGAAAGTTATTGTGAGCTTGGTTCTTTTTAATAACTTTTCCTTAATCATGCAGCTATAGTTTAAATATGAGGGATGGTAATGTGTCTAATACTTAGGAAGCAGGAGGCAGGCCATCAATGGCTACATAGTGAGTTCAAGGCCAGCCTAGGCTGTATGAGACTTTTTTGAAAAAAAAAAAATAGTAACAAAATAAAACAATAAGCCTGAACTGCCGTGGTTTGGTATGGAGTATCCCTCAAAGACTGATTTATTACACACCTAGCACCATGGAGCCATATTGGGTGGTTGTGGAATTTTTATGAAGTAAGGCATAGTGGGAGGAAGTTAGGCCATTTTCAACATGGCCTGGAAGGACTTCATAGGCTCCTGACTCTTTCTTTCTTCCTTTACTTCCTGGTTGCCCCTGGATGAAGATGCCTCTTCCACCATATGTAGCTCCTACCATGACATATGTGTTAACAGAAGCCCAAATGACTGGGCAGTGGTGGGTCAAGCCTTTAATCCCAGCACTTCGGAGGCAGAGGCAGGCAGATTTCTGAGTTAGGGGCCACCCTGGTCTATAGAGTGAGTTCCAGGAAAGCCAGGGCTATACAGAGAAACCTTGTCTCAAAACTAACAAACAAACAAAAAAACAAAAACAAAAAAAGAAAGAAGCCCAAAATGATGGGCTCATCATCTAGACTTAGGCCATGAACGCCTTCGTCCTGCAAATTGATTAGCTTGGGTATTTTGTGCCTGCATGAGAAACTTAGTGAATCCACAATCACCTTCTTTTTCTTTCACTTCACTCTAGCTTGTGTTCACTGGAATTAGTATGTAGAAGTCACAAAACAGAACTCTAGTAGATCCAGTACCATCAAATAAGGATGCAAGGAAAAGATAATATATGTTAGCAACCAGACCTGTAAGATATCTAGGAATAAACTCATAAGCTAGACCAAAAGGAGGGAAATATAAATCGTTGCTGAGCACACAGGAAAAGACTCTGAATGGAAGTAATGAAGACCCATTTCTTGTGGTATGATAATGTCAGTATCTCCCCAAATGACCATGTAAGTTTGGCAAATCTAATATAGCTTTGATCTATCTGATGACCATGGAAAGCCCTCTGAGGTGCCATACTTATGCTGGGATCATAATGATAACTATATAGATTATCTGAGAAGCTTAAAGAGTGTTCTAAGCCAAAAGGGGGGCATGAGAAAAGGCTCTGAGGATAAGCAAAGGCTCTGAGGCTGCCAGTGAATGTTCCATCCTCAGAACGAAGTCAGTTAGAGGAGGATAACCTGAGAAGGAAGGAATTCCTTGCCAGGAGAGGTCTGATTATACTGAAGAAAGAGAAGATTCTGAATGTGGATGTGGTGGCACATGCCTGCAATCCCAGCAGTAAAGAGGCTAAAGACCTCTCAATAGCAGCAACAGTAGGAGAGACAAGCAAAGTTCCTAAGCAGGAGAACATTGGATATAAGCTATACTAAGCGATTCTGCTTGACAACTACTGAACAATATAGTGGAAAGGTGGGTTAACCTAGGAATACCCACAGATATGAAGAGAATTGGACAAACTTGGGGTGTATTTTAGAGAACACAATATCTAGCATTTATTAAAGATACAACATGTATCAATTAACAGTTCTACTCTCGTAACAACTCATTAGTCACCACAGTTATCCTATATTCATTTCTTTTCTATTGCCATAACCAAATACATGAATCTAGACACTTCAAAAAAATTAATATAGTTCACAACCATAAATAGAATGTTTCTGTGTAATCTTTTCAAGGATCATGGAATCCTGTGGAAGAAGAGACAGAAATAGTGTAGGAGCCAGAGGGGGATGGAGAACTCCAAGAGAACAAAGCTCTCTACGGCAACAACAGGACTGATGCACGTGTGAACTCTCAGAGACAAGGCAGCGTACACAAGGCCTATACCAGGTGTTGGTCCTAGAACTGAAGGAGAAGCGGGCACATGCTCCCAACCCAGAAACTATCTCCAATAGATATCTATTGCAAACAAAATTTTAATTTTCCTCAAGGGTGTCTCACTGGGGAAACAAGCTGCTCTCAAGTGTAGGCCCAGCACCGTGTGGCCAACAGGGAACAAACCCGATGGCGTCTTTGGAGCTTCCTTGTCTCAGAATGTCATGTCGGGGATCTTTCTTTTAATTATCTTATTTTCTATTTTATTTATATATTTTCATCTCTTTTAACCCTACCGGTATTTTGGATCTGTACTACGGCTCCAGTTTAGTGTTTTTTATGGGTTTTTGAGATTCCGGAGTGTATGAGAGAGTTGGTTTCCACATGTATGTCTGCGTCTCGTGCCTTCTCTTGAGCTCTTTCCCTCCTGTTTGTTTGTTTCGTGTGTTGGTTTTTAAATTATAAGTATCCTTTAGAAGTTTGTTTGTTTTCTAATGAGAGGCAGAAGGGGGTGGATCTGGATGGGGGAGCAGGGGAGGACTGAGAGGATGGGGGAACTGTAATCAGTATATATTATATGAGGGAAAATATCTACTTCAGTTTTGAAAAAAGGAAGCAGGTGCACTCTGCCATTTAGCCGCGCGCTTAACCTGTTGACATTTTTTGTGGACTGTCTGCTCCATATAAGTGTTATAAAAACAGGGTCTAGTCTGTTTTCAGTCATTTTTAAAAGAAGATTTGTTTGTTTGTTCATTTAATGCATATAAGTATACTATAGCTGTCTTCAGACACACCAGAAGAGGGGATCAGATCCCATTACAGGTGGTGGTGAGCCACCAGGTAGTTGCTGGGAATTGAACTCAAGACCTCTGGAAGAATAGTCGGTGCTCTTAAGCACTGAGCCATCTATCTCTTCAATCCCTTCAGCCATTCTTACAACACTTTAAAAATTGCTGAATACCCCTCACCTCCACTCTGACCCCAGCAACGGGCAGAGAGACACCTTCTTAGTGGTGTTCTGCTGCCAGTCAGGGGCAGAGAAGATGGCAGTCCTTCGATCATCCTAGCTCAATGGCGGGCTTGGGGGCCAAAGCTGTCTTAGGACTGGGGCATGTGAAAATCAAATCAGATCAAACTAAATCAAATCCAGGCAGCAGCACAGTGTGGGAGGAGGAAGACAGACAGACACCTTTGGACTGCCATGCCACCCACAGACCTGCTCTCCAGCCTGCAGTACTGGTGGGCTATAGACACCCTCTTTCTGCTGTGCCATGCAGTACAGCTCAGATGGAAAATGTCACACAGGTGCTCACCAGCCACATGGCCAGCCCTCATTGGGAGCCACCATAATGTGTGAGTTTGTGTTCAGTTGGCAGAGAAAGAAAAGTGAAGCAGCTTGGGCATCATGAAGAGAGATGGAGACTCAAGGGTGGAGAGGAGTAGCCTGTTGTGAGTGACCAGCCCTGAGCCACACTGAGGTCCCAGCCAGAGCTGCTGCTGAGGGTCATGTGTGAGTTCATTCATGGGTATACAGCAGCAGAGGTCAGTGTCTGTGGCTCATATTACCCACTAGAGAACATGGGGATGGCCCTGGTTGGAGCATCTGTCAGGGACCACAAAGGATGTCTAGGAGCTGTGCATAACTGGTCCTGCCCCTCACTGGACGCTGCTCTCTGGAGAGCTTGCCTTATCTCTGACCAGTGCCAGTGCTCGGGAGAGGGGAATCTGCACCTCCCCTGAGCAACACATTGGAGCACCATAGCTTGGATGGCAAAGACACACCTGGGCCATCTGGAGGATGTGAGAGCAGGAGACTTGGTTCAGCCAGGCACAGGCTGCAGCACTTGAGAGGACGGTGGGTCCGTACCTTGTCTGGGCAGCACAGTGGCTCTGGAGGCATGGGTGCAGGTGATCTGACCCCAAGGGCATGAGAGCAGGAGGGCTGACCCTGCCTCCTGCTGATGGCGGCCTAGCCAGAGCAGTGCTGGAGAACTCAGCTCCGCGGTGCAGATAAGGGAGAGCAAAGGCACTGACCAGCTCAGCTACCAACCAGACCCTCCCTGATCCAGGGCTCTGAAATGGCCCACCCCCCAAATCTGTATTGGCTGTGAATGGCTGGGATGTGTGAAAGGGCCAATTTTTCTGATCCAAAGCCACAGGATCTCTATCACACAAGGCAACAACCTGGAAGAATCCTTGTGAAGTCCCAATATTGATGGTGTCACAGAGGCCAGAGATCTTGAACCAGACCAGTGACTCATTGCAATGGACATTTGCAAGTGAAGATGTGCGGCCAGAGGGACAGACTGTGGGACGCACAGACCTACAGTTTCCATGATGAGCTGCTTTCTAAGCTTTGTTTTTGTTGTTCAGGTTTGTTTGTTTGTGAGTGTTTTATTTTGTGGGAGGAGGTTGCAGGGGCCAGGGCAGGTGGGAGGGGATGGAGAGGTGAGTGGGACTGTGGTGCATGATATGAGACTCACAAAGCATCAATGAAAAGTTTTTTTTGTTTTTAAATGTTGAATATTTGGTAGGTTTGGTCATTTTATTAAATGAATTTTAATCCAGTAAATATACCCCTAAAGGAAAAAAAAAGCATTTGGCATTTAACTTATAACCCGATAAAATGAACTTTTTGTTGTCATTGTTCTGAGACAAAGTCTTGTCATGTAGCTCAAGCTGTCCTGAGACTTTTGGCAATCACCTGGCCCTGGTGTCTCAGCAGCGAGGATTACAAACATCTACAATCACACCTGGATTCTAATTAATTTTCTAAATACAAATAAAATAAAATAAAATAATGATAGTACCAAAAACCACAGGTGGATAGTTGTATGATCTTAGGGGAGAAATGCCCTTTCTGAGCAAGAAAAATATACTGTGAAAAATACCAGTTGTTTACATAAAAGCTGGAAAGTGTTATACAGCTAAAGATACAATGGGCATGTCTTTGGAGAGGCAGCAAAAGGATGTATAGAAGATAAAAGTTCTTATAAATAAATGTAAAGCATTGGAAACTATCCAGGAGCTTGCAGGAAGGCAGCATATATACCATGTCCCATAGCAATTTACCTCAGATGTTCAGGTGGGCTTAACACATCACATTAGGAAGCAAAAAGCCAACCACATACTCAACTTGATAGATGCAGAAAAATCCCAGGGGGCCATGACTGATGGTCATTGTCTGGACTAGGTGTTTTCAGGTCCTTGGCCTCGTCTTCAAGAAGCTGAAATAAAGGAGCCACGCAATCATTGCAAAGTATCAACAGGACTGTTCAAAGGCAAAGTAGAAAATGGCAAAATATATCAGAAAAAAAAGGAATGTGCTTGTGGGCATGGCCCATGCCATTACTCCTGGCACTCAGGTGGCAGGTGCATCTCTGTCCGGTCATGACCTGCTTGGTTTACATAGCAAGTTACAGTCCCTTCTGGCCTACATAGTGAGTGCCTCCAAAACAAAACAAAAGAAACAAACACTCCCAAACCCAGCTGCATTAGAAGGTACTCAATGGATCCAATATTGCTTGGGCTTCTTTTTATGGGGTTTGCTAAGGGTCAGGGCATAGGAGTTTCTCTGTTTTGATTGACAGTCTTGGGCTGTGTGTGCCTTAGCTCACTGGATGTTCTTTCCCATATGTATCTGTTTTTAATCACATGCAAATCTAATCATAGATAGGCATAATGTAGTAAAAATGATACTCTCCTAAAAGTTCAGTTAGAGACCACACGGTTCTCTTGATTACACACAAAATCAAGACTAGCCCAGGTTAGGTCACAACCTTCTACCCTTGTACTTGAATAAAACTGGAATATAGCAACAGGAACTGTACAGGCCTCTTGTCATCAGAGGGAGAGAAACTTAGTCTATTGTTTCAAGAGTGGGTGTACAGGCTCTGTGCAGACAGGGGTCAGAGGTCACTAGATACGCTGTTGGAGAGAAGTGTGCACATGTACAGTACACACAGGGGAGAAGCACATATCTCCAGGTGCTGTTAGAAGCAGGGTGTACACATCACCCATACGAAGTGGACTTGAATGTTGCTGAACTCTGTTTGCCTGCCTCTCTAACACTGTAATCCCAGCACACAGAGGGCTTTTTATTGAAGGAAGGTTAGGAATTTGAGGACAACATGGGCTACATAGTGAGATCCTGTCTCAAAAAACCAAAACCAAACAAACAAAAGCTGAAAACAAAACCCAAACAAACAAAAAACTTAAATTTGAAATACAAGAATATTCCCTTAATTTGACAAAGGACAGGTGCAAAGACCATTCAGAAGATGTCAGAGTTTATAGTGAAATACAACATTTCTCCAAGGATAGAGGTGAAGGGGAGGATGTCTGCCTTTCTATCTGTCCCAGAACCAGTGCTTCAAGACAGACAAGCCAGAGAAGTGAAAGGCATTCAGGCTGTAAGTAAAGCTGTCAGTATCTACAGATGGAATGATCTTATATGGAGAAAATTGTAAGCAATGCACTAAAAGATGGATAAACAAATTCAGCAGGGTTGTAGCATATCAGATCAATATATATAAATCAATGACATCTTTATACACTATCCATGAACAATCAAAATATAAGATGGGCCTACGAAGTCAATTACCTGCTTTCTGCCTTTACAGATTTCCCTATTCTAACTTTGAATGATTGTACATTTTATGTTGCTTTTGGTGTTTTAGAATGAGGTCTCACAATATAGCCCAGGCTGGCTCACACAGTCCTCCCTGTCTGGGCTTTCTAAGACCTAGGATTGCAAGAATACCTACACATCAGGCAAATAGAATATTGTCTATATAGTCCTCACATAGTAAAAATGGACCATACTAGATCATTTCTTACACCTCCTACCCCCGGGTGGGAGTTCTAGGTGCACATTGCCACACAGAGCATCTGACATGGATACTAGGGTTCTATACTCAGGTCACTATGCTTCTACCACAGGCATCTGACTGACTTAACCAACCCCCAAGCTCCAGAATGAATTTTTAAAAATTCTTTCACAGTTTCATACATTTATACTTTCCTATTTATAAATATTTTGTTTGTGAACACACATATAATGACATCCATGTGAAAGTCACAAAACAACTTTTGGGAGCTGGCTTTCTCTCTCTGTCTTCCAGTCTGTGAGTCCCAAAGGTCAAATTCAGGTCGTCAGGCCTGATGGGAAATTCCATAAGGCATCTCATTTACATTCAGTTTCTAGTTTAAATGAAGTCATATCTTGGTTTTAAACCACACTTCAAGGCAACTTGTGCCTCTGTGAAAACTAACAAAACAGCGCTGTCTCTAAGCAAATGGCCTTGGGTTTCCCTAAACTTCTCTTCATCTCTCACCTCCTGGGAATGATGACACTGGTCTTTAATCTCAGCAGTTTGGAGGCAGAGACAGTCTGATCTCCATGAGTTTGAGGCCTGCCTAGTAGACATAGCAGTAGATTTGCAAGAGTGAATAAAAACTACCAAACTCTATATGAAATAAAACCAGAGGGAACTATACTGAGAATCCAGCAGCCTGAAGAGGTTAGGGCAGTGGTTCTCAACCTCCCTAATGCTGCAATCCTTTAACACAATTCCTCATGTGGTGCTGACCCTCAAACATAAAGTTATTTTGTTCTTAATTCATAAATATAATTTTTGCTAATACTATGAATCACAATGTAAATATCTGATATGCATTAGATCTGATATGCTACCCGAAAGGGGACTTGACCCATAGGCTGAAAACTGCTAGGTTAGGGCCTTCTGTGTCTCTAATGTGGAGTCTTTTATGGCACTGTGAGAAATCACCTTCTGTAGTATTTATAAGGTAGGAGCTTCTGTAACACAGGCCAGAAAAGTATGGCTCAAGTGAAGGTAGTCATAGAGTAGAGAGGAGTAACTATCACCATCTCTGTGTTTTGTGGACCACGCAGAAGCCAGGGCCTAGCCAGTCAGGCTGGGATTGTCTAAGACTGGAAAGGAGGCGAACTCCACATAATAAGGCTCAAGTCTTCTCTCCTCTGCAGAGCTAAGGAAAGAATCAGAACAGACAGAGAATCTTTCATGTCAGAGATCCTCAGTGATGCAGACATGTGTACACACACACACACATACACACACAGACACACACACACCAAATGCCAAAGATTGGGCTTCAACGTCAAAACACTTGAGGAATCTAAACAGCTTAGGGGTGTGCCTAGCAGTAAGTAAAACCTGTTTGTTTTTTTGTTTGTTTGTTTGTTTTCTTATCTCTTCTTCCTTTCTCTTCTCCTGGGAGTGATGTCACATATCCTTAATTCCAGCATGTTGAAAACAGAGGCAGACTTTCTGTGAGTTTGAGCCACATAGCAGGTTCCAAGCAGCCAAGTCTGCACAATGAAAAAAAGAAAAAGAAGAAGATTAATAAAGAAGAGAAAAAGAAAAAACTTTTGTCACTGTCACCTGAGATAGCTAGCCCTGATGACTGGAACTCCAGTGACCTCACTGAGTGGGACAAGAGATGGTGGATCTGTAAAGATTCTGACAACAGATGGAGGGGTGGTGGTGTGAGCTGGAAACTCAGGCTTGCTGATGGAGTTACTCAGTCTAAGTTAAGAGCCTCAGAGCCAGAGAGGCCAGGGGCATAGCTTTTTGTTTGCATGTAGCCAGAGGTCCAACAGCCCTAAGGGAGGTTAGTGGGGCAAGTCCAGGAATTGAGGCTGAGTTGATAATCTCCAAGGGAGAATCAACTGGCTTACTCTGTCTCTACCTTGTTCTGCCCAGTCCCTGAGTCAGCTACTCAGGCGGCTCTGGTCCCTATTCAGAGTGAATCTTCTGTGCTTACTCCCAGAAATGATACACGAGCAACTCTTTAGATGTCCCTTAATCTAACAAGATAATAACAACAGCAACTAAACGTAACAGCCTAACTTCCTGTGGTCTTTTATTCTGTGAGCCACTAGCTTCCAGTTTCAAATCTGAGTCTTTAATCCAGCGCAAGCCACATGCATCTACACCGCCACAGTGGCTCTAGTAGACTCTGTGAGACAAAGTTTTACAGACTGAGGCGAGAAATGTCCCCTGGAGCTTTTTGGAATACCTCTATTCAGAAGCCGAAAATCTCACTTGGCAATTTGCTTTGCTCCTAAACTCTCCCCCTTCTTAGTAGCCGGGACTAAGTAAAACCAAGCAAATTAAGATGTAAAAGAATCCATCTTGAAGTAAGTCACTAGCCAGAAAATTCTGCAACACTTTGCTCCAGTCATTTATGTAATTACATTTACCTCCCAACAGTATATAAATGAAGTATGGCTCTGACACTATGGTATGAAAAGCATTAATTAGCACAGTGGTATAAATATATTTCATGTGTCTTGATTGTATATTGGCTTATAAGTCACTGGACATCATTTAAAAGATATAATATTATTAAGAAGAGGTTAGTTTAACCAACGACACATGAAAAGTACAAGTTTCTTTTGTTATTTGACCCTCATACAATGTCCTTGCAGGACAGGTGGCTTTGGGTCTGGTCTTAGACAACAGGCTCAGATTAGAAGATATTTACGTTTGAGTTAGTACAAAGCTCAGAGCTTCCTTAATGGAAGCTTGTGAAGAACTGCTTTTGTCTTGCAGACCCCACCTAGGGGGGTCTTTAGCCAAAACAACATTCTTAACTTATCCAGGTGTGATTCAGGATGCAGTTCATACTTACTACTCACGAAGACTCATTTAGACTTAGGGAGTTTGACAAAACAATCTTTAACGTCTCTTTAAAAGTTTATATCAAGAAGATTGATGTTGTCTGTGTTCAAGCTTCTAAATTCGTTACATGGGAAAACGTCTTACCTGGTTGATTTTATACTTCCTTGTGCCAAATGGTTATGCTAATTGTTCCTTGTGCTTGCTTTACTGGATACATCTTTTGATATGTAAATGTCAATCCTCATTTAAAGGCTCATGCCTCAAAACAGAAAAATACATTCAGATTCAAACCGCCTTTGTGTGTGGTTGTGTCTATCTGTCATCTCACTGAACCTGTGCCTTTTCCTGAAATCCAAATTCCCCCTTGGATCTAAATCTTCCAGGCTGGGACCGTCTGCGGAACTACACTGTAAGTGAGCAAGTATAGGACGGCTCATGGTTTCTGGCCTCCACGATGGAGGGAGACTTTACTGTACAGGAAGAATCACGTGGTCAGAAATTTCCCCAAACTTGGGAAGGCACTCTAGAGGCTGAGCAGCCAAACCCATTTGATGTTTGCTACAAGCTCACACAGTTTCATACAGCTCCGGATCCTGCTTTTCCCCCCTATATTAAAATTATAACTGCTTTCCTAAAATGTGAGCTGTTTCAGCATTTAAGATTTCAATAACTGTGTCACAGTGGTCTCATTTTAATCAGGAAAAAGCAAATGCCACATTAATTGTTCCCAGTAAGGCTTTAAAAGTGCTGGAGCTAAAGGTGAAAGCTTTCTTGTCTTACAGAATACCTAGAGTATTTATCCATCTTGAGCTGGCTGTCAGCAGGGAGAAGGCAGCCTTCATGTATTGAGGTACTGCCAGACATAGCCTCCTTAACTGGAGTTAGGCAAAATGACATGGAAAATGGCAGGTGTAGGCACTGCCTCTGTCTGCAAACAGGGATGTCACAGCCCCAACTGCAGGAGCTGGAAGGGAGTTCTGTCCAACAAAAAGAAACCCTCAATTGACCTGGTCACATCTAGTCAGGAGATTTCAGCTTTAAGGGTGCTTACATAGGCTTAGACCTCCCCCTTCTAGCCCACTGTCCAAAGGTATGGGAGAAAAGATGGTAAATAGGATAAAGGGATGTGGACCTGTTTAGAAGTAGTTCTTTGGAGGAGATTCCAATCTCTGTTGTCAGGATGCAAGCAGTCCAGTTCAGTAGCGTCAGGATCTAAAACATGAATCAGCAATGGCAGCATGATCCAGCAGAAACTGCCAGGCCTCCACCAAATTAGCACAAATCAGCAGGAACAACCAGGACCAGCAAGAATGCCAGGAGTTCTCTGCCGTGCCTCTCTCAACAAAATGAAGATCACTGAAGACATGAGACCATTGAAGAGCTAGACAGCTAGCAATGCAAGCAATCCATCTCTGTCCTATTTATACTCTCTCTAGACATCACCTGTCCTTCTATGGGTCTTACCTCAGCATGACTCTAGCAAAGGAAAACACCATGTGAGTCTGCATTATGTGACACAAGGAGAAACTTCCACTTCAGGAAGGTACCAGTTTCTGCTGGGATCCCAGGCCCGAAAATATGGCCTTCGACCTCAGGTTCAAGGCCAGCCATGGTGCTGACAAAGAATGAGGTAAGCTTCAGTCTCAAAAGAGCACATAAACAATAGGTGAAGTACCGACAAAGCCAGATACAGCAGTGTGTGTCTATAATCCCAGCATTGAGGAGGCTGAGCCAAGGAGTGTCATGAGTCTAGGTAAAGCTACAGAGGAAGGCCTGTCAGGAAAGAAGAAAGGGCATTGGGAGATGGTTCAGTTGGTAGTACACTTGAGTTCAATCTCCAAAACTGACATGAGAAAGCCACATGTGGGGCATGAGTTTGTAAGTTCTGCACCATAGAGGCAGAGTCAAGTCGATTTCTGACTTTATTGGCCAAACAGGCTAGCCCATGGAGAGTCTGTCTCCAAAAAACAAAAACAAAACATCCAAACAAACAAATAAAAACCCAACCAACCAACTTACCAACCAACCAAGCAACCAACCAACCAACCAACCAATCAACTTACCAACCAACCAACCAACCAACCAACCAACCAACCAACCGATCAAATAAGATAGAGGTACCTAAGGAACAATACTTGAGAATAACCTCTGGCTTCTAAATGCATCACCCCAACTTCTACCCTCCACATGCACCATAGATACCACACACACGCACACACACACACACATACACACCTATACACACACATCTATACACACACACATACACACACATATACATACACATACACACACCTATACACACACACACACCTGTACACACACACACACTTATACACAAACACACACACGTACCTGTACATAGACATACACACACACACATACACACACACACTTACAAGAAAAGAGAAAGGAAGGAAGGTCCAAAAACATGTCACAAAACAGATAACACAGCTGTCAGTGAGGGGCCAGTGGAAAGAGTGGAGCAGGATTTACAGGCCCAGACATCAGAACTGTCACAGCATTAGCTCCCTGGCCAGCAGCTTATGTTTAGACTCCAGACTGTTTCCTTAAGTTGTTCCTGACTAAGGTTAAGCCTAGGGGCTCAGTTTTAGTTCAAGGATGGACAGAATGGCTTGAGATGGAGCCCCCAGTGAGGACCACTTCAGGGATGGAAGTGTGATGAGATGTCAGGTAAGGTTGTGACTTTTTGCATCAGGAATCACAGGAAAGGACAGCCTGGCTTCCAGGTACAGTCGCTGTGCAGGAAGGCTCAGAAACTTCCCTTGTGAAGCAGTGGTTTCTTCACTTCCCTCAATGCCTTTGTCAGGTTAGCTTCCCTTTGGGTTCAGCTTGCATGTGTTCTAAGCACCAAGGACTTCCTCAACATAAGGGAATCGGTGGTCCCAGCCACACTTTACCTCTTTCTCCCTGGAGAATTGTCGGTCAGAGTCTGCAGCTTGTTCAGTGTTGAAGGATCCAATGCAGAGCCAAAAATCACAGGAGACAGGACAGCCCTGCAGCACCGGGCAGGGACCAAGGTCCTGCACCATTCTATTGCATGACACTCAGTTCCAAGGGATTTTAGGGGCAAGAGTAGCATCCACAGAGTATGCCCTTGGCCTGTTTTGTCTTGATGGACTAACCTGAGAGAAAGCCACATTGACCCCAGAGGAATCACATTTGTTCTTCCTTCTACATAAACATGGCCATGTCTGAGCTGCTGCATCTGCAGAGGGCTACTTCTGAAGCCAGCAGAAATGCCTGCTGATAAGGTTCATCCCCATCCCTCCAGGGACATGCCACATCTGCCCACAACCGCTGGGTAGGCCTGCCTTTTAAAAATAGATACTTTTGCACTCTTGAAACTACTGGCTTTCTTACAGTCACAGTCAGTCCAGTTTGAGCCGATGGTAAAAGATTTCAGAGGTTTTTCCACCACAAGGTTATTTAAAGTTCCTTGAGCAGCCGCCAGACCTTCATTTAGCATTTTAATAAACTTCCTGGGCCAAGGAGTAATTTTCCTGTATCTTCTTTGTCCTCAGCATGAAGTAATAGCACAAAAGAGGGTCATCATTTTTTAGGCCAGTCATCTGCATCAATTATAAAATTATCCTTATGAATAATCAGATATAAGGCCTGGTATATAGAAAAAGGTAGCATGTTTTTATCCTTAGTGATTAATGTTAAGAAAGGAGGTCACAGACACATCAAGGATTTAAGAAACATTTTTTTTTGTAAAGGTAGCTAGAAAGGGCATTTAAAAAAAACTGCATGTACAATCAAGTTATAGCAAGATAACTAGAACTGCATGGCCAAACATTGGCTTGCTTTGTGGTATTCTTATCAGGGCCTCTCTAAAGGCAGAACTACGTGAAGCCACATGGTGACATGGAAATTGGTCTCCAAGACAGTTAGTTGTATGGATCCCCAGAGAGTTTTTCAGAACCTGCATCTCTGGGTGCAGTGTGATGTCACTTCTCAGTGTTTCTAGGCAGTGGGCCAAAACTCAGTTTCAGGAAAATAATTACTGAAATGTTTAAATAATTTGCATGAGGTTTGTGAAAGCGAAAGGCTGCCTGCTCCATCCCCCAAGGAGCTTCAAGACACAATCGATGTTAGGCCGCAAAACACTGTTTAGACAGAATAATTATCAGTCTTCCCCCTCCTCCTTCATTATTAAACCGAAGCCTATTCCCTCTGCGGGTTTCACCTGGCATATGGAAAGGCTGCTGTTGCTAAGTCTGCTTTATGGATGCTCAAGGAAGCTAAGTAAATTCACAGTTTACTGAATTGACTCATTCAGGGACATTATTTGACATGAAGTGTCTTCTATGTCATGATTGGCTTTTTTGTTGTTGTTGCTTCTCTTTGTGTTATACCCGAGAAGGGTGGATTATATAAAATGGCTTTAACGACACGAAGAAGTTTCTGAAAAAGCTATTCAAGTGCTGGGGTGTCATAAGTTATTGATGCTAACATTGAGCTGAAAGGACTCTAAGTGACAGGCCATTAGAAACACACGCAGAAGGATGCGCTGACTGGGAATGAGATTAAGACAAAAAGAGTAAAGCCACTTAAATAATATTAGAGTTTTCAATGCCTGAATCACAGTGCAATTGTCTCTTTAGGGAACTATTCAAAGTATCATTTGAATTGAGCAAATATAATTCCTACAAAGATTCTTGAAATGGCTTTATCTGATTTTAAGAGACATGGCTATCTATCTATCATCTGGTATTTCATTGACTTTGATACATCAGGAATAGATACATTGAATAAATGACACTGTGAGACTCCATATAAGCACAGCATCCCTTCTCCCCTATCTCCCATTACACTTGGAACACACACCACAGACTCAGTATAATGTTACTTCTGCCTTTTGGTCCAGGTTAATACATATTCATAATGACATCTATGCACACTCACATTTTCGTATAGGTACATGGTACAAGCTAAGAAAATGTCTTTGGTCACGTAATCATAATATGTTTAGATTAGTAACTAAAATGTCTAGTTTTTCCGCTCTGCTCTAGTTTGAATTCTCTGTCCTGTGACCAATATGTGATGTCCTTAGAAACCAGGTCTTACCATCAAGTTCTTGTGAAAACCAAGACAACAGCTTACATGGTTTGGGGGTCTGTCTCCCTGGGTGATAGCAGGTTACCCAACACCTGGTACTGGGATTTTCTCTTAATAACCTTTGCTTTTGGGAGAAGCATTATCTATCCATTGAGGAGAGATACTTTCAATTTTTTAATGCACATATTTTTAGTAAGTTTATATAGTAGGCTTCACGTGGCTTTCTTATACATCCTTAGTGTGGGTTACCCCTCCCTCTGTCCCTACCTCTTCTCTATCTTCTTTCCCCTTCTCCATGTTTGGATTTTTCCATCCTCAGTGTTCCCCCCATGTCTATTTTCATGTCTAACAGTGCTCTCTACTCTAGCCCTTCTCTCACAGACTATTTCTCCTTTCCCCTTTAATGACCTCTTTCTGGTTTTTACCAACGTTCTAAGTTAAACATACCACATTCCACATTTGAATTTAGGATCCTCACATAGGAGAATATGCAATATTTGTCTCTTTGAGCCTGGATTCACTTGACTCAGTATAATAATTTTAGATCCATCCATTTTTTAAAATCCTTATTTCCTCCTTTCTTTAATTTTTTAAAATATTTATTTGTTTGTTGTTTGTTTGTATGAGTACACTGTTGCTGTCTTCAGACACACCAGAAGAGGGCCTCAGATCCCATTACAGACAGTTGTGAGCCACCACATGCTTGTTGGGACTTGAACTCAGGTCCTCTGGTAGAACAGTCAGTGTTCTTACTCACTGAGCCATCTCTCCAGCCATCCCTTTTTTCCCTGCAAATTTCATTTTTATCACTGAATAAAATTTTATTATGTATATGTACCACATTTTTGTTATCCATTTATCCATTGATGGTCATCTAGCTGATTCAACATCTTGCCTCCTATGAGTAGAGCTGCGATGAACATGGGTGCAGAGTCTTTTGGATATATGTCCAGGAGTGGTATAGCTGTGCCATATGGCAGTTCTATTTTTGTTCTAGGAGTTTTTGTTTGTGTTCTGTGTTTTGGCACCTGCAGGCCTGGGGGATTGACAGAAAACACAGACTCAGGTCATTCAGTAAGGAGAATGTCAAAACTTTACTGAGGGACCAGCAATATATACTAGAGTCCGGGTGAAAAACAACAGGAAAAAACAATCATAGCCATAGGTCAGGCACCTGGGAAGTCCCTACTGTCTTCTATGACAGTGTCATAGAAGAGGGCAGGAAAACAGGAATCAAGCTGAGCTGTAAGAGGTTCTGCTCTCAGGAAGCCTGTGCAAACAGCTCAGCTGGGGGAGTTGAACTAAGCTGAATGAAGACCAACAGTGTTTTGTTTTTGTTTGTTTGACACTGTCATTTCCATAGTGGCCTCACTAGTGCCACAAGGTGCTATGAAAGCTGCTGGAGAAGTCCTCCATGGTCTTACCCAACTGTGACTCCTGGGAACTATATAGTGACCTGTCAGAAAAGATGTGCCCTTAGTACAATAGTGGCACAAAAGATACGAGACAACCAACTGCTTTCTGATTACATTTGAGGCCTGCTGCACTGATGGAACTCATGTTTGGTTCTGGTACCCTGGTTAAGGACCTGTGCCTGAGGAGACCATGGATCCCAAATGGGAATCTGTTCTTATTGTTTTGTTAAATGATCAGATTGCCGAATTGCCATCTAAATACTCATGTTTATACCCAAAGATTAATGCTGTACCTAACTTCACTAGCAGACCTTTCTACTTGTATGGCCTTGGGGGAATGCTTGATCATAAATGGGAGTGCTATATCATTCTAAGACATAGGCAGTGTCATAGAAGAGGGCATGGAGAAAACATAAGGTCAGATTGGGAAAGTGTGCAGCAAAAGTAATGTCTTCCAGGAACGAGAAAGCCATTGCACTCATGACCTTACTTTAGCTGTGGTTCTCTGTATAAGCTTAAGACGCATCAACATTTCACCACAGATGAGGGAGGGACCATGAGGTTCCTCCCATCCCCAAGGGACTGTTGGCAGTTCATGGTTGCTAGGGGGAGGGATGTAATTTTTCTCAGTGGTGTAGCCTCTGATAGGTTATGTTTGCCTCAGTAAGTAACCTCCTACCCACGTTCAGTCAAGAAACTCTGATTAAACTCAGTGGTTTGCACATAAAAAGAAGGCATCAAATAGGGGAAGGGTTTGTTAGAGGAACACATCCAGGTGGAGGAGAAAAGGGAAAGATGGTAATGGGTGGGTGATAAAATTCAGTATGTAAATGTGTGAAACTGTCCCACAATCTTTACAAATGCCTTGAATTATCTGAGTCTAACTCAGCTACTCAGGAACTGAGATAGGAGAATGACAAGTTCTAGGACAGCCTGCAGTTAGTAGGAAAACTTCATTCCATAAAAAGAAAAAAGAGAGAAAAGGAAGAAAAATGTCTGATTGTGTGCAGTGGTTAAAGTCTGAAATACTGACTTGAAGTGGGAATATCTTCTATTTTGAATTGTCCATGGGAGATAATAGGAAGATGAAAAAAGATAATTCTTTTTTTTTTCTTTGCTTTCCCTGTCACTTCACCTGTGACATCTGGCCTAAGAGTTGGAAGGTCAGCATGTAAGGTGTATAAAGGACAGAAAAGTCACTTTTGCAGTTTCTTGTTTGTTTGCTTAGCAGTTTAAGATTGGTTTATTAGTATAAGATTCAAACTTTTGTATCTATTCCTTTTATTGATCACATTTGTTCATTGACAGTTTCATAGAGGTGTAAAATGCTTTCTGTTTACCCTTGCACAGACCCATCCTCCTGCTATGTCATGGCCCCCAACAAGTTCCTTCCCTGTCTTCCTCTCTTTTTGTTTGTTGTGTGACCCACTGCTTTTAACCAGGACTGTTTGACCAGGGCTGACACTCCCCATTGGAGCCTCTGGGTTCAGCTTCAGGTACACAGCTGAAGACAAGGAGTGTCCCTCATTCAGAATCCATCAAAAGCCAATAGCTCCACAGAGAGAGGTAGAGCCCCAGGAGAACACTGTGATCTACGCCAGCTTGATAGGTCCAGGTCCAGTGCAGGCCATACTTGCAATGGCTGTGTCTTATCTTGTATACATTTTCCAGTCCTTTAGCTTCCTTCCTTCGTTCTTGATGCCTCATGAGCCTAATGGGATTGGAGGACACAGATGCCCTGCTTGTGGCTGAACACCCTACCATCACTTACTCTTGGCATCTTGAGTTACCATAAGTCTCTCCATTCAGTGCTGTTCATTATCTGGACCAGGTGCTGCTGGGGCCACTTTCAGTGTCCTTTATTGGTTTCCCTTAACTTAGCATCCTCAACGCTTTGTAAGTACTAAACATAATAGTCTTCAATGCGAGATATCAAACCTATTCATAGTCCATACAGTTGGGTGGGGTGTTATACATATTGGCGTATGCAGCTTAGAGTGGGGTTCTTCTTTCTAGCCAAAATCCAGCTGTTACATAAAAGAAAGCCCAGTGCTGGTACGAAGTGAAGCACCAGATAGTTTTTATCTATCTATAAAAATACCCAGAGGTTCAGGGAATCCTCATCTCAAACTGTGAAACTAACCTTGACCAAGGAGAGCCCATTTTCTCAGGGGATGACCGTCTTCTGCTTCTCCACCAACACTATGGAATAAGAAGGCAGGGTGTTTTCGTGGCTCTGAAGCCATGGGTTCACAGGGCTCTGCAGTTCTCAGGGGGCAGAGACCACACTGGTCATTCCATGAAATCAACAAGGCTGGGTCGAGAGGAAGGAAAATGGAATTTGATGTTAGAGCCTACGTATAGCTTATTGCCTAAGGTACTTGACCTCTTGACCCCTCTCAGCCCTAGATCACCACCTGTTGAATATAAAAGATATATATGATACTATTAAAGGGGGAAATATATACTATCTATATTGATATCATATATGTGATATCTTTTATTATACATAATATTATAATATTAGATGACATAAATAATATTATATATATGTGACTCCTGGTGGAGAGCCTAGCTTGTCATGAGTATTCAGTAAATGGAAATTCTTTCCCATCTATGGCTCTTTCCTTGTTTTCCTGGGGACATCCTCTTTCACAATGGCTAACTTTAGCTATAGTTTTGTAATTTGTAACATATTGAAATCTCTCAAGTCTGGCAGAATATCACTGCCACTATCGATCATTCCCTGGAATGAGATGCCCTGCCCCAACCATAAAAATACCACTAAAGGATAGCACTCTCAATAAACACAAGCAAATGGTTTATGCCAGTATATCACTTAACAAACGTATCATCATTTAACCTGTAGCAATTAGTGTTAAGACTCAGTTCAACGGGTTGAATAGCTCAACAACAACAAAAGATTGACACGTGTCTGGTGAACATGCCAAACTTCAATAGATAATCAACACTTTCTTCTGGTTAGTGAATAAGAGCTCGAGGAGTGAGGTGCTTTAGCAAATTGTTTGAGTGTAGGTGATTAGCACTGGCATTGAGATATGTCTTCCCTTATCCTTCTAATAGCATTTATTTTCTCACCAATGCAAATGAAACTTGAGTCTCTGAGAAGGTAACACTAAATAGAAGTGTAGAACAGAGGGAAAATCAAACTGAGAAGAAGCTCTGTCAAAAAAATCAATATTTTTGTTGCTGAGAAATTGCTACCATCCTTATCTAAGAAGGGGTGGGAAGGTCAGACCACACTAACTTGTGTGATAAATGAGTTTATAAAGTAGCCTGTGTCAGGAGACTAATTTAATTGGCTGCTTTAAGTGTGATAATGCACCACGCTTCCTACATATTTTTTCTTTTTATTAAATTCTTAAAATTAAGCTGAGTGCACTGTGCATCATGTCTACCTTAATGATGCAAACAGGGCCAATGGCTTCCAGGACATTCAAACATTCATTATTATTATTACCAACATCTACCCAAAATATTAAAAACAAAATGAGATATTTTCTCTTCTTGACATTTTGGACTATTTCAAGTCATACAAGGATAACAAGATGATTTTTGTTCTGCCACCCTCCATCCTGGGATATTGTGTCCTCCTACAGACTGCATGCCCCTGCTGCTCATCCCAAATTACAAGTTGAATAGTCAAGCTGAGGCTTAAATTAAAGACTTTAGGTTACCCATGTTTTTAATCACCTAGATGTAGTTTAAACTCTCAGTTTCCCAAATTTCTCTCAGTTGTATGTTATGAATGTTCCAGGTCAATCATTTTCATAGTCAAAGAAAGAGATCATTTTTAGCAAAATTTGTATAAGTACCTGACCTCTCTCATAAAAAAAAAAAATGAGGGCATTGAACAGCTCTTGAACACACATTTTAAAAGAATATACAATGATGTGATCCAGACTGGGTTGTTTCTAGACTACTAAAGTGGAGACAAAACCCAGAACAAGACTAAATCCTCAAGAGGTACTCATGAAGAACAAAGGCTGGTGGTGTAAAAAGCACAAAGCTTCCTACTTGCAAGATTAATCTCTGGACCTAAGGGGAATATTGAGAAAGCCAGACAATGTCCAACCCAGCTAACACCACACTTTCTAGTGAGAACCATGAGGGTTGGCAGTGAACTTTATACCAAAGTATCATCAGGTAAAAGTCAGAGACCCCGATGTGATGTAAATTATGGTCAACAAACTTCTACAAAGTGGAGACATGTTATTCTATGCTGTTTTGTTTTCTTAACCTTCAACAACCTTCAAAGGGTCCAAGTCAGGGTGCCTAGAAATGTTCCAAAGGATAGCAACAATACTCGTACTCCTTTTGTTCAAGGACAAACTGGGTTTGCATATTACTGGGTAGCCTGTTTCCCCAGAATGTCATCAGAAAAACAGAAAGTTTTCTTCCTACTCTCTTGCTTACATTCAGTCCTATCAGGTGTGTCCAGTCTTTTAACACTGGGACTCCATATTGTCACCTACAAATTTCATACTTCAAAATCACACAACCAAGTTACAAAAAAAGAGAAGGCTGAAAAAATTCTCCCATAATTTTTAAAGTAAGTTTATGATTTAATATTGGGTCACACCCAGCACTATCTACTGCATTTAATCCAAGGGCCATAGACTGGACACCCAGGTGTGTTCTGTATGTCCAAAGGACATCTGAATCCACCTCCTTCTTGGTAGCTCCCCAGAAGAATCTTGTTTAACCATAGTCATGTTACACACTTTCTTGAAACCATCCAAAGCCTCTCCTGATCCAGCAGATTCCCGCCTGTGTCAGGGCTCTACTAAAGGTTACACTCACCTGCCTTTCTTATCACAAGGCCCACCTCTCTCCCCAGCTCCATGTGCTTTGGTCACGATGGCTTCTTGAGATTCCACTCAAACCAAGACCAGTTCACACTCTGGGCCTTCACTCTCACAATGATAAGACTCTTGTCTGGAATCCTTACTCAGTCCTCATTTTTATCATGTGGATTTATGTAGCATGTAGTTCCTACTACCCTGTCTTAAGCTCTGGGCAGACTGCAGTACCAATGCCACCCCAGTTCCCTCAGATCAGCAGATAAAAGACACACACACACACACACACACACACACACAGAGAGAGAGAGAGAGAGAGAGAGAGAGAGAGAGAGAGAGAGAGAGAGAGAGAGAGATTAGCTTATTTTTGATATGCATTAGCCAGATCAACACCCTAAATCTGCCCCCAGCTCAGCTGGTCTCTAATCTCCAGCCTGCTACCCCAGGCCTAGTCATGGAAGCGGCTAATGGCCACCCCACCCTAGATCTCATATGACTATTTCTCCCTCTGAAGCGTGGTGAATCTTTCTCTATTCCCTGGAGTCTGCTAGCCTGCCTCCGGGAAAACTGAAAGCCCCACCTATTCCGCCCAGCTCGTTGGCCACTAGCATCTTTATTGATCGACTGAGAACCAATTGGGGAACAGGACCTCAAGGGTTCACAGACAGATTCCGGATCAGAGCATCAGAACCACTCCCTACAGATGTCAACTGTAGATAACTTTCCCAGTGAGCTTTTTCTTGAGCAGAGGGACAGCAGCTCCCATCTAGTTCATATTCCTTATCAAGGCTTGGTGTAGTGGGAATGATCATGGGTATCTCTCAACATGCTTCCCTGTGGGAACTGGACCAAGGGTGGGGGGGGGGAGGAGAGGGAGAGGCAACAGAGTCATGAATCCAGGAAATCTGACTCCAAACACCAGCCTCAGGGTGAAGATCTGAGTTTATTGCCTAGCCCATAAGCTTATACACAGCATTTGAGCCAATTCCAATCCCCTAAGTCCTTGGCCAATCATATCTCAGCACACTGTCACCATGTTCCAGTGAGAGTCCTGCCTGATGAGGTATCTCAGAAGGAGGGGGTGTGCGGGAGAATCACCACCCGTGAGACTTTCTTGGAGACAGGGAAGTGGCCTCCGTTCTGGCCTTGGTTCTTTTATGTGTCTCACTGGTGGGCTGGGAGCCATCTTAGATCTAATGCACAGCAGATCAGGTCTCTCCAAGGAGCCTGTGGTGCCTCGCTCTCACGCTCTCTCCCACCGATTCCTTCACAAGGCTGATTTTCACATCCCCCACAATCCACTTCCCTGGGAGTGTGTAATCCTGATGAGAAGTTTTGCTTTGCTCACAGCAAAGTGTAAACTATTGCAGGCCCTTGCTGTAGGAGAACCCAGTTAATTCTACTCAAATGGACGCCAGCTTCATACTTGAACATCACAAATAGCACTGAGGCAAACATGAGGGTGTAGACATATCTTTGATAAACTAATTTCAATTCTTTGGGTCAAATACTCACAAATAGTAGCATGGTTTTAGTTTTTTTGGTGCTTTCCTACAGTTTTTTAAAACAATGTCTGTATTAATTTATTCCAAGGGATATTTATGAATACCTCATATGGCATGTGCTGAAAATATGATGATCTTCATAGAGCTATGCCTTGGCCCAATTTTAAGTAAAAGGAAACTAAAACTAACACATGTTGAATAATTTGCCCGGCATCTCCCAACGGGTTGCTTCCTGTCTGTTACACTAAGTAAGTTTCTGAAGAGGAGTCATTTCCATCAGAAGTTTGTATTTATAATGCCCCCAAACCTTAGCAGCTCCCCAACTCCTAGTAACAACTGCTTTCTTTCCGCTTACAGTTTTTCTCTTTCTTGTTAATCCAAAACACATTGACATTTCTTTTATCAGGTACTTGACTGTTCAAAATAAGTGGATTTTTTTCCCTGTAGATAACTAAAGCTTACCAGTTAAATGTCAGTTTTTCATTTGTTTATATCATGTTTGTAAGATATTTCTAAAATGTATTCTAATTTCTCAGTCTGCATCAATGGAGACTACTTAGTATAATTTAATGTTTTTTGAATAACATGCTAAGTTTTTAGGAAAATCAGTTATTATTCTCAACTAAAAGAATTGTCTGGTTGTCGTAACAGGATGTGTTTTGCTTGTGCAGAATCAAAGTGTGGAACCTCCACTGAATCACAGCCTGATGACAGCAGAACATGGTCACAGCCAGAATTCCGTATGATCAGTGGGGAATGTGCCGTGTGTCTGACCCACACAGTGTCTTAGGTATTGTGTCAGAGATAACAGACATCAACATATATTTACTGAATAATACTTAAAGGCAGACTGAGTGGTATAGAGTTCATTTCTTTAGATTAATTCAAATTAAGGCAAATTAAACATTAATTGAGTTGTGCATCTTGAGTTCTACCTGCATCATCTCAAATGACCTTCTGGAAACTCTGTGAGTTTCATTTTATGATTACGTGTAACAAATGCAACTGGAGTGGCTTAACCAAGCGTGGATTTTATTGTCATGTAATTGATAAGTCCCTAGCATCCAGAAGATAAACACACCAAGAATGTTTATATCTTGCATGAGTCATGTTTCTCCTGATGTTGTAAAGCTGCTTCCTCTCGACTGAACATTTTCCCTTGTATCTCACGAGGCTCAGGCACCCACAGAGACCCTCCTGAGACAATTGTGGGAGAGGAGGAGGAGGCGCACTGGTGGTGTCGCTGCCTGCAAGCCTCACAGAGGACTTGGTGATGCGCATCTCCTGGATTGTCTTTCGTACTGTGACAGGCGGTTTGGTGACTCAGCTGCTTGCATCACCTGTGCTACTGCAAATAACCTCAGGAAACTCACTGTGTGGAATAATTTCTTCTTTCTTTCTGGGATGAAGAGAAATAGATTCACCAGGAAAAGAGTTGAGATGGCAGAGAGAGAAAACAGAACTTACCTGGGGTACGTGGCCAGCCCACAGGCCGAAACCCTGGCGGAATATCTATGTCAGAGACTCGGGGCATTTGCTCTCTTGTCCTTCTACTGATGAAATTGTCCACATTGCCACATACGATCTCCTTAACTTAAAGTAAAAACTAAAGACATTTACAAAACAACGTGACAATGGCATCTAGTTGACCCAAGAGCTGGGCATCACCACCTAGCTAAGCTCTATAAAGTTCACTATATACAATTCAGTAATGAAAGATAAACAGAGCTCAGTGATGGTGGCACACTTTTTACAAAAACTTTTTATTGATTTTTTTTTGAATTTCACATCTTGCACCCCAATCCCACTCATTTTCTGGTCCCTTTGTATCCGTCCGGCCCTTTCAGCCTTTGCAACTGCAGACAAGTGTGGAGAGTCAGGGCCAGCTCTCCAGAGCTCATGCCCTTGGGTCAATTTACAACATGCTGGATCCTACACCTGGAGGCAGAGTCCTGCAGATCTCTGTAAGTTCAAGGCCAGCCTGGTCTACAGATGGGAGTTCCAGCACAGCCAGCGCTATACAGAGAAACCTTGCCTCAGACACACACAACAAACAAACAAAACAATTTAAAATAGGCAAAGAATGCAAACAGATTTTTCCCCAATGAAGATATAAAATGGCCAAGGAGCATGCTAAAAATGTTCAACATTGTAATCCATCTGCGAATTATCAAGCAAAATTATGTTAAAGGGAGTGGGAATGTGGCTGGGTGTCAGAGTACTTCTTTAGTATGTTCGAGGGACCTTGGTTTTAACCCCCAGAACTGTGAAAGAAGCACACACACAAGGACATACACACAGACAAACACACACACACACACACACACACACACACACAAGGACACCACACATGATGTACAATAGCATATTTAGTGTGGTTAGATATGACAGTGATTGTGCTTCCATGTGTGTGAGTGTGTGTCTGCATGTATGCTCAAATGTGTGGGTATGTGTGTGACTGTGTGCGTGTGTGTGCATGTATGTGGAGGCCAGAGGACAGCCTCTTTCTGAGACAGAGTCTCTTCCTTGGATCTGGAACAGATTAAGCTTGGCCAGTGAGCCCAGGGACCCACCAGTCCCTGCCCATCAGTGGTGGGATTATAAGTATACCCTAGCAGAGCTGGCATCCTATGTGGGTCCTGGGAATTAAATTCAGCTCCTCATGCTGGCACAACAAATATTTTACCAAATGAATTAACTTCGCAGTCCCAACAGCATTTTTAAAAAACTAACTTAAAACAAGTATCAGAAAAGATAAGTAGAAATTTGAGGCCCCATTATACAGCATTTTGGCTGTTATAACTTAATATTAGAGACAGAGTGATTTAAAACAACAGAATCTATTTCTTGCACTTCTAATGGCTGGAAATCTCAGATCTAGGGACAGCATGAGATACTAAGGCAGGTCTTCCTGGCTTTACGATGCACCCGATTCTTACTGTGTTCTCACATGGTGAAGAAAGGAATTTCTGACACATTTTATACTTTTTATAAGGTCATTACTCATGCTGTCTCCACCCTCATGACTTCATCTAGATTTAATTACCACCCAAAGCTCTCTTAACATCATGACAGAAGTTAGGACTTCAACAGATGAACATTTAGGAGATAAAGAAATCCAGTCCAATACACTGACGCAATACTGAGCGGCACATAGAATGGCTGTCTCCACAGGGAGAAGTTTGGTAATCCCTCACTAAGTTTTACAAAGAACTGCTATATGACTGAACAATTCTATTTCTAGGTTGCAGAAAAATTTGTGGTTTATACTTAAAGAAATAGAAAATATGTGAAAATTTAAATATACAAGAGTACATAGCAGCTCTGTTCACAATAGCTAAAGACTGAAACCAACCCAAATGTCTATTAACAGATAAATAGCTAAACAGAATATGATGTATGGATGCTGCACAATATCACACAGCTATAAAACACACACACACACACACACACACACACACACACACACACACACATGCGCGCGCGCTAGAACAGGTCAATTTTGAAAGCATACTAAATGAATTACACCAGGTGATAGGGTACACCCTGTGCATTCCTATTTGTGGCAACTGCTTAGAATATACAAATCAATAAAAACAGAAAGATTTGTGGTTGCTTAAGACTGAGAACAGGGGATTATGGGGTAGCTGTGAGTACCTTTGGAGCATCTTTTTAGGTGATGAAAATGTTCTGGAATTGCATGGCAGTGATGATAATACAATGTTGTAGGACATTTACTAAAAGACAAATGTTGTGTTATGTGAACCCTGTTCCAGTTACATTGTCATAAAACAAAGAAAAAGGATCCTAAACACCATGGGTAACATTTTGACAAGTTTCAGGAATTGTAGATGCTTCTTTTATCCTCAAATTCCTCATACTACAAAAATAGCCATTTTGATTGTTACAACTGTGCAAGGGGCCTCTCATTAAACAAATGAGAAACACTGGACCAGGATATCAGGTAGAAAGGCCTGGTAGCGTGTTTCAGAGTTTCACACTTGATCTACAGGGCTATCACATGTCATCTGAGATATTACAAAGTGTCTAATGATATTTGATACTTTTATCAGAGACCTAGTGACAAAGAGAGACACATGGAAAAACCTAATTCCCTAGAGATGTTAAGTGCTTTAGTGAATAAATGCTTTGATTTTGATCCTGTCCTCTAAAAAAAAAAACCACAAAAACCAAAACAAACAAAACCCAGATCTGTACATGTAGTCACATGACTCACACTGAGGAACATGGACATGCCAAAGTCGATCGATGGTGATAGACTAGAAGGAAAGGAGCTCAAAGACCTCAGAATAACCACTGTGTGGAATAATCACAGCTTCTACACAAAGCCCAGACTTTGAGTAAGATGGCACATGCTGACCAGAGCAGGAGGAGAAAGTCGAGTTATGGAGACTCCTGGGATTTGCACATTAAAATGAGAGACTTGAAATCATGCGGAATAAATAACTAATTAGCAGTCATCATATGCAAAGGGGAAAGAAACTGAACTCTGAGATTGCTTTTCGGTTGTCCTGAAGGCCAGTGTCAAAGCCAGTGTGTTAGGAACTTGTGAGCTGGGTTGATGCTTTTGCCGTAAGGATGCCCCTTGCAGCTAGGCAGGGAAACCTGTTCTTTATTCTTATGGTCATGGATAGGCTGCAATGAACTGAGTTCTGAATCTCACAACGTCTTTTGAAGTTTCTCCTCCATGACATTCCACTAACCTGTTCCTCCAGGAAGAAACTGAGCATGGCAATTTTTAATTCCATGGATCTCAACGGAAGAGTCATTACACAGAGAACTTCTTACTCAATTAAGCAGGATATATAGTTATTTGGTTAATAGAAGATATTGGTTAGAGATGTACATACAAGCATCACAGCTGTGTATATTAAATTGTTACCTTAAATTAAATAGCTGCTCATTCTGTTGCCAAGTTGTTGGTACAAGGCCCATGCTTACTATTTGAATGCTGGTGAAGATGACTCTCATCTTTCTTTCATCAATCACACCCTTTATATAGCCTGTGTGCTTCCCAATTATAATTTATTCGAAGAGCAACAAAAACTTAAGACAAAGTGAGCACAGAATTGTCCCAGTTTTGTACAGTTGCCTTTTGACATTCACCAGGGCCCAGGAACTTACATCCACTGGAGCTTTTAAAACCCAAGTGTCCACAGAACTAGCTTCTGCCTCCTCTATTCACCTTGTGCCCGTTTACAATATGAAACCTAGTTGGCTGATAACAGTGACAAGTTTTACAGTCAGGAAGCAAGATGGGGAACAGGTAGTGCTATCTAGGCAAAAATGGGGCCCAGACACGGAGGTGGCAGAACATGGAGGTGCCAGAGGGTTGTACCATCGGTATGAGCCAGTGCATTTTCCAGAAATGTCAGGAACACCCTTCACAGTGCATCTCAGGCCAGCTAGTGCTGCTCACGGCTGCTTCCCTTGGGGTTCCAGTAAAGAGCTTGGATGCTTCCTCGTGGGAGCCTGGAAAATGACATCATCTCATAGTTGACACCTTTGTCATTTAAGCTCAATCGGGGAAAGTCAGTCAACATGTTTCCTGCCAGAGCGTGTAGCTTCAACCATCATGAAACTCCTCTGTGTGTATCTGGCCCAGAGTACCAACTGCCTCCCTTTCCTTTTCAAATCATCTTGCCAGTCAGATGCCTGAGGTTTGGAGAGGTGGATGCGGTAGATGCACAATCTATTAAAGGTTTAATATGATACGTAAGAGAAAGGAGAACTCAAAACCATGTTGGGCTAGAAAAATCTCAAGGATCATCAGTATTAACAATGGAATATAAATAGAATACATGTGTAACAGAAAAGAACTTTAGAAATACTTAGAAGTTACATACTTCAAAATTTCCAAGTAGAAATAACAGGCTTTGAGAAAATAGTAACTGGGAAAACCAATGTGTGTGAACAACCTGACAGTCCAGGGACTGTGGGGTTGGTTGCAACGAATGGCTGAGGAGCTCTGAGGACCCTCAACTATACCGACAGGAAGAGAACCATTTCCACATACTGGTTATTTCAGGGCTTTTGGTCCACTCTCCATCTTTTCCCTTTGCCGTTCTTATCAATTCTTTTTAAATGAGAACATGATTTTTATATTGTTCCCAAGAGGCATAACTCTTTGGACTGCCCCCCCCCACAAAACATACAACACACAACAGACACACACACATAAACAAATACACACCTGATGTGTTACCAGAAAATGCATCTCAAAAAAGATTAAATATCTTTCCTTCTTTGTTTATTTCTCTATATCTGTTTTCTTCCCAGTGTCTATGTAGCCAAGCTGTCCTCAAACTCAAATTCCTCCTATCTCCTGCATTTTGAGTTTACAAGTGTGTGCCCCCATACCCAGCCTCTTACATCATTTCTATAGTAAAGGACTACAAACTTCCTAGCTCCATTGCTCCAGGCAGTAAGCCAGTCTCCACTGTTACCCCTGACTGAATTCTTTCTAAACTTGTTTCCTCACAGAATACTCCTCTTCTAGGATGGGTACCAGGCCCTTTGGGCCTCATCTGGTGTCCTTCAGGGACTATCATTAACCTACAATGCCCCACACACCTCTTTGACCTGTTTGACCGAAAACAATAATCAGACTCTATCTAGGTCTCTACTCAGGTTCATGGACTTACAAGGTTTCCATTAACTGCTACACTCACCTGTACACACATCAGATACAGTAGGGACACAGCTCTCAGCCCCATCCTTGTCCATGAATCTTGTCTCCTGCATCCTTCCAGATATGTGTGCTTTTGGAAGAAACAGCATGTTGTAATACCAGCGCCTTGCCAACCATAACTAGATACCACCTTCTTCCTCCTACTCTGAGCCTGTACCTGGACTTGGGCAATCTCCAGTCCGTCTTCTTCTCAGACAATGGTGCCTTCTCCTTAAAACTAGATCCTGGGGCTTCTTTCCACCCTGGTCTCTCATCCATCTTCCCAACTTTGTCTATATCTATACACTGAAATTTCTTCTCAGCAGGGACGAAAATGGGAAACTTTCCCTCGCTCAGTTCCTCATTTCTGTGATTTTTTTTTCCTGGAACTCTTCTTAAAATTATCATATTATTTTTTAAAATGTTAACAAGCAAGTATAAAGTTATACATGTTTTACTCTTTTCTTTTTACATTACATTTCTGTGAAATGGCACTGTTTAAGAACTCAGACCTCCAGTTAGGTTTATTGACCAAAGAAAGCCAGCCTACTTATGACAGAGTGAGTGAATTTCTCAAGAGCAGCATCAAGCAGGCCTGAATCTTGACAGCTTTTGGGACAGTTCCATGGTCTTATTTATTAATTAACAGGCTTCTCCTCCAGTTAGGTCCTAATGGTTCTGTAACGGAGCTTCTGGGTTTTGCTATCTGTGTGTCTCTACCTACAGAAATTTACTTTGATTTCAACCCTGTTCCCAGACTACTGTACAGTCTCTGACAAGACATTGGCAGTATAAACAGCCATTCACTCAAAACAGCAGCACAGTTCTCTCGGGGAGTCTTTCTCGGCACAGTGGAACCCAGGAATGGCCTTTATTTTCTAATAATTCACTTTCTTCTGTTCCACCATCCTCCAAGTTGCCTTGGAGGCGCTCCACGGCCTCTTTCCAGGGTGGTCTGGTACAGTTCTGAATTCTATCCCAATCATCATGCTAAGTTCTGTAATTATATCAGATTCAATTTGGAATTTTAGACCATTATACTTCCTCTTAGGGAATCTATAATGTGATTATTCTTAAACTTTGGGCTGCAGGAGTCTCTCCTGGAGAATCTATTTCAAAGGCAGTCTTTTCCCCCACGATTCTGATTCAGTGGATCAGGAGTGGGGCCCAGGGATCTTCCTCTCCACTGGGAAGCCCAGGTGGCTCTAACACACAACAGGAGGATTCTATCCTGTCCCAAAGTGGGTCATGCTTACAGTGCTGACCCAAGAGATTTTAACAGTTAAATGTATTTCCTTTAATTTGTACTTTGAACAGCCTATAGAGCAGCAAAAGAACCACTTCATAAATATTACTTAGGAGATTAAGTAAAAATAGTTAATTTAACTAACTTTCAATTAATGATAGCATTGGTAGAATTACATGGCCCAAAACTGCGAAGATGGACACTGGTGGTTGGACAAACGCTGGGACAAGGATGACTGCGATAAACAGGCTTAGTTTTTAAGCTTCCAGAATATTTACTTTGTAACAACACAAGTCTTTTTAATAGAACTGCTGTACGCTGGGGATTGACACCAGGGCATTATGCACATCAGGACTGTCCTCTACCACTCTCTTATTCCTGGATATCATCATCATTATTATTATTATTATCATCATCATCACTATTATTACAATATAAAAGCTACACTTTGATTATAGCACGCTTGAAATTTTCATAAAAGAGGAGGAACCACATTAAGATTATGCTCTAGCTTTATTGACAGGTTTCCATTGTTGACTTTGTATATAGTTCTGCAGTCTTCCATCCCCCCTCTCTCGGACTTGTTCCTACTTAATCTCTCCTCTCTTCCCCTCTCTCCTTCCCTCTTTTCCTCACTCCTTCCCTCCCTCCCTCTTCAAGGGAGCTCATTCTCCTTTTGCAAACACCTTTAAATTGGAAACACACTTCCCATATGGATTTGCCACTGTTTTAAATTTTAAAATACCTCATCATGCCATTAAGTAGCTTCCAAAAATTCTGTGCTAAAAACTTAACAGCATTCCAGCATAAAGGAATAGTTAAGAGCACATACAAACCAGGCTTCAAGCCCTGGCTTTGCCTTGTATAAATTATTCAATGGCTCTGTGCCTCCATTTTCTTGAGTGATCTGAGAACAGAGCTACCCAGTTCATAGACTTGGGGAACAAATGGGATAATAGGCATGGATAATTACCTGGTCCAGTATGAGACATAACCGCATGTGCGGCAAAGGCACTCACTCCCCTTGTTGGTGATTTATATTCTTGATTTCTGAGGAACCTGGTTCTAGGAGCAACAAACTTGTGTATAACAAAGCAGATGAATTTAGGTGCACACATATGTGGGGCAACTATGTTGACTTTTGGCATTTTTGCTCCCCTGAACACTAACTCTTCTCATGAACAAAATGTCTTCTCTTTATCAAGAAATAAGATCTGGCTTAAACAAATATGAGTGTTTCTTCACACCAGAAGCAGCTAGCTCTATAGCTGTCAACACAACTACAATTGGGTTGATCCCACGAAGGTAGGACACACCCAGTATAGGCGGCAGTTACTCTTTTGAATGTGACTTGCCAGTTTCCTCTTTTAACCACCACTAAAGTAAGCCCAGCCCTTAGCTTGGAAAAGAGGACGGTGACTAAACAGGCCGATCTTGGCTACCGAGTAGAATGCCTCCACTTACGACATTGAAATCTTTTTACTTGATTGATACAGAGTGACCTTCCTGATCATACTCACTGGAATCTCCACTGGAAAGCTTCAGGTTGTCCAAGGTCTTTCTCCATCTTCCCCTCTGACCTGTTTACTCTCATATCCTTCAATATTAAAGTCAATGGGTTGCGATAACACGTATCTTTCTGATTGCCGTTTACTTTTTAGTAATCCTCATGCCTTCTTGTTGATCTGTTTATTTTTCTTAATCTTTTCAACAATTTATACATCAGGTTGAAATTTTTGTATAGGGAACCTTGATGACTAGCTTAATATTCCGTGCAGTTAGCAGGATTCTGGCAAGCACCCCCAAGGTCCTGACAGAAGGCTGGCTTCTCACTGTGTTTTCTGCCATTAGAATGTTCCCTAGAATTTGCATATAATCTACTTAAAGATGTTAGGGCTACTCCTGCTTTATTCTACAAGGAAGAATCTTTGATTTCTTGAGTTCTGCTGCAGGTAGTGGCAGAGACTGCACACCATAAAGCAAATCTATTCTGGATAATAGGCACAACATAATTTTGTAGATTTTGTACTGTATGGTCCAACATTGCACAGAACTGTGTGGTTGCAACCTAGGAAAGTGGTACTCAAAACTACAGACAATAGTTTTTATTCTAGAAAATTAATCTTTCTCTAGATTCTTCAGTTGTGAAAAATATGTCACATCTACTTTTCTTCTCAGAGAAGACAGTACTTGGATATGCATATACACAAATATATTCATCATATACATATGTGAATATTTAATGACAGCTTACCACTAAGAATAAAGACATTGATATAAAGACTAAAAATTTAACATTGATGTGATATTATAAATTATAAAGTACATTTAATCTTCCATTATTGTCTCTTTAATCTCTTTTGCCTACTATTTATTCTTTCTTTTGCAGCTGAGATACATATTTTGTTATTAACTGATCCATAGAATATTTTAAAATTTTGATTGTTAGATTACTTTTTTAGTGAGAATTTTGGCTCTGTGCAAGGGTCCTGCCAGAGGAGAGCTAGTCTTCAGGGAGTGTTCTGGCTCTCAGGCTCAGAGTGACTAAGGTGGGACCAGGGCACAAGAGCAGTGGTGGGACAGTGTCCTTCCACTCACCATCTGTACTCAGGAGATGGGACTTTTCCACAGCCCTCTGTGTACAGGTCCTGCCAGGGGAAAGCTTGTCTCTAGGATGGCTGACACAGGCTTACAGGCCCACAGGCAGGACAAGCTCAAGCCAGAGACAGCAAGACCAACTAATACCAGAGATAACCAGATGTTGAAAGGCAAGCACAAGAACCCTACCAACAGAAACCAAGGCTATATTCTGGATACCCCAACACACCAGAAAAGCAAGACCTGGATTTAAAATCACATCTGATGGTGTTGATAGAAGACTTTAAGAAGAGGACTTTAAATAACTCCCTTAAAGAAATACAGGAGAACATTGGTCAACAGGTAGAAGCCCTTAAAGAGGAAACACACACACAAAAAAACCTTATAGAATTAAAGGAAACCACAGTGGAGGAACTAAATAAAACCATCCAGGAATCTAAAATAGAAGTAGAAACAATAAAGAAATCACAAAGGGAGACAACTCTGGAGATAGAAAACCTAGGAAAGAAAGTAGGAGTCATAGATGTAAGCATCACTAACAGAATACAAGAGATAGAAGAGAGAATCTCAGGTGCAGAAGATACCATAGAAAACATTGACACAACAGTCAAAGAAAATGCAAAATGCAAAAAGTTCCTAACCCAAAACATCCAAGAAATTCAGGACACAAAAAGAAGACCAAACTTAAGGATAATAGGTATAATAGAGAAGGAAGACTTCCAACTTAAAGAACCAGTAAATATCTTCAACAAAATTATAGAAGAAAACTTTCCTTACCTAAAGAAAGAGATGTCTATGAACATATAAGAAGCCTATAGAATTCCAAATAGATTAGACCAGAAAAGAAATTCCCCCTTCACATAATAATCAAAACACCAAATGCACAAAACAGATAATTTTGGTTTCTTTGAAAAACATAAAAATTATGAGAATATGTTTTTATTTTAATCCCAGATGTGGGATATAAGGCTGTTTTACATTGCCCACAGCAGCTGACTATGATTTGCCTCATGCTCTAGTGAGGGTGTGATTTTGACAGCTACAGATAGTTTCAGAAATTGTGTGACATTTGGAAATTTGGAGACTTTTCGGAGGGCAAATAAATGCTAGGGCCCTGAGAGTTTGTTGCTGTTTCTGGATTAAGTAGTGATACACAAAGAAGAAACAACAAAAAGAAGAAATTGGATATCAGATCTCCTGATGGCAATACTCATACTTTCCCCAAGGAACTCTATGCCACTAATCATGAGGAAGCAGTCTAACAATAATGTCATCCCCTTCCCCCTCTACCCTTATCTCTCTTATCCAGTGTTGTGGGGATGAAAAGAGCTGAAGAAGAGTGGAAGAAAGAAGTAGCAAAACAAAGTAGTCAAAGAACGGCTACAAGTTTGTAACAATTAAATTGAAGTTTCACTGGGATTGGAGCATACCTTAATGACATTATGACATCAAATTAGGGACCTCCTAATGTCAGGCTGTATCTTAGTGTGATGGTAAGTGTAGGCTCTTGATGAAGGTTGTAGTTGCCAGGTTTCTCCTTGTGAAAGGTATGTTGCCCTCTATACTAAATAGGATTGACTTCTAAATGTTCTCTCTTTCTTAGTAATGTTTTGTTAACATACAAATAAATGGTTTTCATTGTGAGATTTTTACACACACACACTTTGACCTCCTCAGTGCCCTCCATATTCTTCATTCTTTATTCCCTTCATGATGATTCTCTTCCTCTCATATAAACCTATGTGTGTGAATGTGAAGAAGGATATATATATATGTATATTTTATATAATGCAAATATGTATGTTTATATATACATAAGTATGTATATTCATATATATTTACTATATAATACACACACACACACACACACACACATATATATATATATATATATATATATATATATATATATATATATATATATATATATAAAACCCTCCTCTTATATTAAATTATTCTTGTTTGTGTTCTGATATGTCTCTTGCCTATGTGGATTTTCTAATCATATAATTTGAACTTCACCACAAATCCTAAATATTAGAATTCTCTCTCTCATGGCAGTGGTGGTGCATGCCTTTAATCCAAGCACTTGGGAGGCAGAGGCAGGTGGACTTCTGAGTTTGAGGCCAGCCTGGTATACAGAGTGAGTTCCATGACAGCCAGGGCTACACAGAGAAACCCTGTCTCAAAAAAACCAAAAATAAATAAATAGATAGATAAGTAGATAAAGAAATAGAACTCTCTCTCTCAAACTTCATGGTCTCTTCATATTTTTTAATCCTATGAGAGCTTACACAATGTACTTTTGTCATATACACCCCTTCTCCCCAGATCTTCTGTTGTGTGATGGTTTGAGGCTTGGTTGTTTTAAGATGTCCTCATGTTACTCAGACTGGCTTTCAACTCACTATGTAGCTGAGGATGACCTTAAACTAGGGATTATTTTGTCTTTATTTCCTAAATCCTGGAATTATGGGACTATGCCAATGTACCCTGGCACTGGTTTTGTAATTTTTTAAATGTTTTATTGATACATTTTTAATGATGACTGTATTAAATAGATGAATCTTGGACAACTGTCTCCAAAAGCAAAATGAATAAAGACCAAAGTTTATCAACTTTGTGATAAACTTTTCACATGCCTTGCTTCACTAAGTCTTGGAAAATCATCTAAAGTAGTATTTATATTTTAAGGTATTTTTTAATATCTGTAGTGAACACGAAAGTCCTGATACATAGGTATTATATCACAAAACATTTTTTGTGCACTTAATAACAAAGAGAAGGAAGAACTAAAGTTTCCTTCATGCACAGGAAATAGAAACGTGAGCTTTTGAGGAGTGTCTGTCTATGTGTGCTTGTTTAGTGCTTTAGTAAGGTTAATTTACAATTTCGCAGCGCATGACAGATAGCTAAACACACATGAACTAGCTGCATAGCTAACTGCACAGCAGTTTTCAGGGACTTACATTTACCCAACTTGCCAGATTTATAGATACAGTTTGCTTCTTGTGAAGCCAGGTTCTATGTTCACAGCAGCACAGCCTGCAGAGACCATGCGGGCAGTAGCCAGCAAACCCAAAGCCTTCTGTTCTTGCCTTTGCTGATGTTCACTGACTGAAAGTCGGTTATATTTATTCCTAAACATGTTTGGAATAATTAGACTTATAATATTTCAATGAATTAAATTAAGCTTACTTTAATTAAATGTATGAAGATTATCAAATTTGGAGAGAAAGAGTGTAGTTCTGAAACTAAAGGTTGAATAAATGCTTTGGAAAGTCTCAGTTTAACAAAATTATTATTGCAATAGATTGGAGCAGCAAAAGACCCATACAGCTGTATTCAATCAGCTCCCAATTATCTCCTTCACTGGAGAGAGATTGAAACTGGAATTGTATGTATTATGGATAGGATATGTGCAAAAAGAGTCATAGACAGATCTACACTGGAGAGGTGGGGAACATCAAAAATATTGTCAAATGACTATCCATGAGTTATTATATTTTGGCTTTTAGATTTTTTTTATTTTAACAAATGTTTGATTAATTGGCTGATTGATTGATTTCATAAAATAAAAGTTGTACTATAAAGTTTTAATTTTGATAAGTTTCATTTTTTACTTTAAAATGTGATATTAATTATTTGAGAATTCATAGTGTATTTTGATCACATTCCCTTTAAACTCTTCCCTTTAATTGTTCCAAGATCCAAACCCACCTTCCTACCACCCCAGCTTCCTGTCATATGTACATGTACACATTCACATCTACACACATACATACACATACACACAAACATACATACACATACACACACACACATACACACAAATACACATACATGCACACACATCCACACAAACATACATACACACACATACACATACACATCTACACACATACACATACATACATACACACAAACATTCACACACACACACACACACACACACACACACACACTATCCACTCCAGTTCGTGTTGTCTGTACATGTCTAGGTGTAGAGCTATCTACTGAAGCATGGTTGATTTACCAGGAGTCACACCCATAGAGAAAACTGTTCTTTCTCCAGGAGCCATTAACTGTTCATAGCTCCTCAGTTAGGGGTAGGGGCTTAGGACCCTCTCCCTGCTTCATGCTTGAATGTAGACTGGCTTGTTCAGGCAGCTCCAGCAGCTGCGAGTTCGTGGGGGTGATAATCCCACCACATTCAGAAGACACTTCTGCTCTAGTCCTTCCTCTTATAGTCTCCTTGTTCATCCCCTGCCCCTGCTTCTGCCATGGTTCCTGAGGCTTGAGAAGTCTTGAGAAATGTGTCTCATCTATGGGCAAGTGACCCTCAGTTACTCTTGCACTGTTAAACTATGTGTAGAGAGATATAACTTTAGAGGGCAATTTAACTTTGTAGCAAAATAATTGCAATAAGGTCACACTAGTGCTCAGAGCTCCTCAACCACAGAGCTTGGAGGTTCCTCCTATACACTGGACCTTAAATGTAATCAGAAAGCAGTTAGTGATCCCATAACATTCAGGTGGCATTGCACCCGTGAGCCTACCTTGCCATGCTGGTCGTGACTGTTGCTGTGTACAAGGTTCACAACTAGGTAAAGCTATAGATGGCTTACCCCGAGTACTACAGAGCAACTTCCAGAACATGGGAGCTAGCCATCAGTGAGGGATGTCTGGACCGTGCCTGCTTGGCTTCTATATGTCCTGTGGCCAATGAGCGTGGTTCTTTAGCAATAAGCTCTTCCCACTTAGTTCTGTTGGCACAAAGAGCAGCGGCAGTGGCGATACCATGTATTGTTGTAGGGACACTGGGGCATTCGTGACCAATAACTCAAGTCAAGGCATACTGGGCTTTTTATTGGGCAACCTATGGCTTCTAGAATCAGCATGATTCTGTGTATAGGGTAACTGCAATTAAACTGATACGAGCACACATGTATTTTGGGGAACTTACAAAATAGTGGGTTTCTATATGACATCTTCATTCTTTGAGTTGTCCCTCCCTAAACCATCCCCTCTGCCCTGCCTCCACCCTTCTCCCCACTTAAACCTCCCACCTTATCATTGCCATTTCCCCTACATATTATCCATGTTCTTCAAACCCCGCCCCCCTTCCCTAAATATTTCTTCCCTTCTTCACCTTTCTAGTTTCCTGGATTCCACAAGCCCTCCAAATTCAGCACACAAGTCTAATCTTTGATGGTCAATCCACTTCATTCATTTTTAGGTAATTTTGGATCTTTAAACAGTCTCAAGGAGCAATTCGTAGTACCGCTGAAGTTTCTACTGAGACAACTGGGACAAAATGACTACAGCAGATGAGTTTCTGGTGTTCCGAATAGAAAAATCACAACTTCTTGCAAAACAGTGTCCAGCTGATGTTTTATGTGCGCTGACCATAACCAAACCACAGCAGGGAACACATTTGGCTCTGAGGTTACCTCTGCTAAGTGCCGAGATCATTTAGAGTAAAAAGGTATACTGAACATTATTTCAGAAGTATCTGGAACTTTCCCATTCTCCCCAGTTATCTACAGCTGTTCGTTCCTGTCCTTGCTAAATTAGACCTTTAAAAAAATTAGCTGGAGGCACCACATCATGAAGCAGTTCTACAAAGGCCAGGCTTCTGCAGACCATGTTCAGGTGTGCCACATCCAGCCAGCCCTGTCCTCTCTGATGTGACTTCTGAATGTGATTGCTCCTGGATTATCCACCACAGCAGAAGGCCATTGTTCATCCACCAGGCACTTAAGTATTTGTGGGATAGCTCTTTTCACATTTAAAACTTATTCAACAGCTCAAGTGATAACTAAATAACTGGACACAGAGGCAATACTCAGAAGTTGAACGGCCCCTTGTATGTGATAGGCAACAAGAGGAAATATGCCCACATGATGTCCCCTTGCCACCAGTGCACTCCATCCTAAAGTAAGCCTGTGGTACAAAGCCCTCTCTCCCCCAGGGGCTAGAGAGCCACCCTCACTTTCCAGGCAGGCAAATGCAACTGAGTGTGAAAGCCTGAGCATCAGAGCATAAACAGAGCCAGGTCATGTCGCATCATGTCATGCTGGCTTTGGTGCAGCTGACTGTATTTGCTTTAGACTCCTCAGGCAGACATCTGAGCCCAGAGAACCCTTACCAGCACCTGGGAGTCCTTCTTCTCTTCTAGGACTCCCAGAGCACACAGCAGGAGCCTTTCCTGTTGCCAGAATCTGTGTCCTCGCCTCACTCTGTCCCCAATTCTGTCCACGACATTTTCTCAGTCCATCACTACTGAGGTCAACAGTTGCTTTTCCTTAAATCCGGCCTAGACTTCCCCAACCCATCGCTACCTCTCGCTCCACACCCTTGCGTCTGCTGGTGTAGTCTGACTCTTTGTACTTCCCTTTGGGGCTCTACGATCGCTGGGGCAGCTTCAACCACTTTGTGTTCTAGCACTTTGTACACAGAAGGTGTTAACTTTGTTTGTTTGTTTGTTTGTTTGTTTTGCTTTTTTCAAGACAGGGTTTCTCTGTGTAGCCCTGGCTGTTCCGGAACTCACTCTGTAGACCAGGCTGGTCTCGAACTCAGAAATCCGACTGCCTCTGCCTCCCAAGTGCTGGGATCAAAGGCATGCCCCACCACCGCCAGGCCTTTTTAAAAAAAAAAAAAGATTTATTTATTTACACTGTAGCTGTCTTCAGACACCCCAGAAGAGGGCATCAGATCTCATTAAAGATGGTGGTGAGTCACCATATGGCTGCTAGGATTTGAACTCAGGAACTTCAGAAGAGCAGTCAGTGCTCTTAATCGCTGAGCCATCTCTCCAACCCCTGGTATTGGAGAACTTTTAAATGTTTCATAATTGCCAGTAGAATTGTTTAAGTTCTTAATCAAGGAGTGCTATGTATGGTACAAGAGTTTAGGAGGTATTTTTTATTAATTAGAAAGGTACATATTTTGGGATGAAAATATACTGCTCTAAAGTCTGACATTCTCTGAAACCCAATATTAGAATTTAGGTAGAATACTTGATTTACAGTGCTGTTCCTTTATACATGGTAAAAATAGATTGTTTATTTCAAGGCCATTTTTATTTATTGAGGAATAGGGAAAACATTATTTCTCTCCTAACTTGGACTCTTTAAAAATTATCTCCAATACTTTTATTCATATTTCTAATTTAATTGTTATGATAAAGTAAATTGTTAAATAAAGCAAATAGTTTAAAATTATATTTACTTTTTAATTTTCTTTTTGATGTTGAATGGCCAGGTGTGTAATCATAAATATTGATAATTCACGTAAGTTCAAGGTATTATTCCATATACAGAAGGTAGTTCTATAATTTATTATTGATATAATCCGTAATGATGTAGCTATTTCTCCTTGTTGGTCTGCTGCAGTGTTAGTGGCAGGCAGCTAACCAGAAGGACAGAACTTTCTCTATTACCTTTCTTCTTCTGTTCAGTACAGAGTGAGACACCGACAGCATTACGGACCACTTGCATCCTTCCTTCTCTTGGTTTGGCCTGGCTCTTTGTTCTCTTGGGGGTGAGGGGCATTTCAAGGTGGGCTCAGTGCACTAAAGATGCTTGCAGTCTGAGTGCAGCACCAGGATGGGAACTCTAATGATCTCATTGCAGATTCTGACTTGGGTTTATTTCCTGCTCAGAATGCACTCAACAAGATCCCAATGAACTGATGTGTTCCCAGTTCTGCTCATCTCTTGCTTGCTTAAAAGTTTTCCATATCCGCCATCCCAGCCAATGTGTTTTTTAAAATTTTGAGAAAATTTTCCTTAAATGTGATCATCAGGTGCAAATTCTGAGCATCTAAAAGGGAAATGAATGGCTTAAACTATACAAGAGACCAAAACCAAATGAGCAAAACAAAACACAGCACAGGGAAGCCGTCGTTGGTCTCAGAAGAGTAACCAGGCTTCACTATAAGTGCAAAGTTGCTAATGTTGAATGGCAGTTACCTCTCTCTAAAATCGTGGCCTAAGATTATTTATAAAGGAAGATCCTGTTCTAGCCTGTCAAGCATGAATATTTTAAACGACCGAGTCCATGTTCCGAGTGTTCTTCAGAAGGTGGTCAGTGATTCTTCAGCCCCATGTCCATTTTAGAAACACAGGAATGGAAGTCTTTTGTCGTCTTTGGTTTGTAGAGCCCTTCTAATACACTTCTCTTAACACATGCAATCCTCCTGCCTCAGTCCTCTTCCCACAGCTAAGCACTCTGCTCTAGCTGCGGGCTTTTTACTCAAGTATACCCTTGAGTGGGAAGTGCTCCTCTGTAGGCGGGTGTGGTCACTCAGTTGCAAAGACTTTCCTGCCATGCCTTATACAAAGCACTCTTTACTACTTGATGATTATGTGCATTTTATTTCCAATCAGTTTTCCCTTTACCACTTGAAGCTGCGTGACAAGAGAAGTCACCAGGTTCCCATGATGCTTTGCATCCGGCTGCTAGAATGTGGTGGGTGTGTGACCAACATTCTCGATATAAAAACATGTGAATTTAGCTCCTCCATATTTTTTTTATTTTCCTCTGTCGTTTTTTCTAAAACACAACTATGATTATGTTATTATCTATGTTTTAAACTTTCAAGAGACTCCGAAGTGGCTACAGAATCAAAGTCAAGCATGCAGAACGCTCACCAATCCTTCTGACCTTCTCAGCACTAATTCACTGCCTTAAAAGTCTGCCACGCAAAACCACTGGGCATTGACGTTTCTCACCTCTCTGCACACTGGATCACAGTGTTCTTATCACTACACTACTGCCTTTCCTGGGCAACTCCTGATCACCTACCAGGGCCAGGTTGAAATGTGAGCTCCGACGGGAAGCCATCATCCCCCAACACGCACACGCATGCACGAATGCATCCATGCACAAGCAACTAGCTCATTTCCAGAGCTCCTGCTTTCATACTAACACCCAAAACACAACGTTACAGTTATGTCTGCACCTGTTTTTCTTTTCTTCTTCTTCTGACCTTTTTTTGCCTGTATTAGTTACTTTTGTTGCCATTATAAAATATAAGGATAAAAACTGACATGGAAGGCTTTATTTTGGCTCATGACTCTTACACTCCAGAGAGGGAGTCCCCACTGGCTGTGGAGCAGGGAGATGCAAGATCACATGTGTATACACAAAGAAAATGAATAGGAAATGGGCAAAGCTAAGCATTCTCAAGATCCATCCCCTAGGGACATATTTCCTCTAACGAGGATCTACTTCCTAAAGGCTTTATAACCTTCCTAAACAGCACACCGCCCTGGGACCAACTCAAACACATGAGCCTTTGGGGTACCTTTCTCACTCAAAACACCACACGAGCCTTTGCCTGTCTCAGTCCGAATAATGAAACGAGAGTGTGTTTACAATGCTTTGCATGACGAGCCTTCCTTTCTCTGTTTATAGCAGTGACTCAAATATTCCAAGTTTGACATGTGAGCTACCTTATAATCTTTCAGTCCTAGCAAATGCCATAAAAATGAGCATCTTTTCACAATTTTTAACGGAATAATTGATGTATAGTAAGTAGACACACATAAATACTTGTATTACCAGAGCCAAAGATTCAGGTCCTTCCCTAAGCAACTCTCCCTTCAAAAAAACAATATCCTATTTTTCTATATAACTGCTTCATTACCATTCTTTCTGCCATGTAAAATTATCTCCTTATGTGTCCAATTAGGTAATTCCACAGGATTTGGAGGGTATACATGATTAACTGAAGATCCATGCGATTAGCCTTAGGGGCCAAAATCCTTTGCTGTACAAAAGGAAAGAGAAGGTTCATCTGAGACCTGTAGACAGAAAAAAAAATGTTCTGTATACAAAGCGACTTCTTGAAATTTTTTAATTTTTAATGTATTAATTCAGTCTTTGGGAATAAGCAACAAACAAAGAAAGCTAGAGTTGAATACTTTGGAAATAGTTTCATACTTGATTAAAAAACAAACAAACAAACAAACTCAAAAAGACCTGACACGGAATGTTGTGGCTTTATCAAGGCAGAAGTCACTGCACAGGGAGGTCATAGACCATGGCTAAATACACAGAAGCTGCCGTAAATCACCGTCACCGTCACTGCGCAGCCCAGCCCACCAGAAGTGAAAGAAAGGTATAAATTTAGACACTTTTTTCCCAAATCTACTCAGGGATCAGAAAGTGACCCTAAGGGGCAGGGCCATTACCTACTTACTGAGTACTCAAGGATGGGAAGATGGAGCGTACTTAGGGAACAAGGTCAGGGGACAACGGCCCTTTGAAAGCGCCTATGGCTTCAGTGTCTGAAACTTAGCTCATGGGCCCTGATAACCTTTGCTCTCATTTCTTATCACCTGACTCAGGGAGCCGAACCTTTTCCCCCTCCAACCACAGAGTTCTCATCTACCATTCTCTGAGCCGGCCTTCACAACATCGAGTACTCTGACTTAGCATGGTAATTTATTTGTGGAAACCCTTTTCCTGGGTTTCTTCGGGGTGCCCTCCTGTCTAGATTAGAAGCTCTATTCCCTATGTCCCTCAAAGTGTGATCTAATGATTAATCTTTGGCTAGGAGGATGGTATCCTCAATGTACAACTCTAGGCTGGTTTCATAAAAGCCAAGAGTGTCATGTTGACTAGAATGTGGAGCTAGAAGTGAGTTGTTCTAACTTTGTAGGTGAGGCAAAACATCCAGGTAAAAAGAAACAAGACTGCCATTAACCGTAGAGCAGAGGCACTAGCTAGCTCAGACTGTATTCTAAACAAGAAGTAACTTACTGCATTGATTTAGACCTCTATCACAGCCGATCAACTTAGAATCCAAGTTGTACAGTCGTTTCATGAAGTGACCTGCCCACAAAACACGTTTTTCCATCTTGGTTTTGCAACTCCATTCCTTTACACCCAACTCTCTGAGCTCGGGACATCCTGCCTTTCTTCCAGCTTGGCACTCCCGTTCCTGTCCTTGTCGATACATGCCATCCCCCCCAGGATCAGTATCACACCCTGTCACGATACCAACATCACCTCAAACGCACACTCTCACTCTGACTGTGGTTACCATTTCATCTGTCTGTCCTGTGTGTTCTTCTTGACTGAGGCTATTTCACCTGTCTATCCTCTGCCTTCTCTTTGACTGTGGTTACCTATTTCAGCTATCCTGTGAGTTCTCTTTCTTGATTACTTTTATCTTTATCCTTTTTTTTTTTTTTGGTTGTTTGGATTTGGTTTTTTCGAGACAGGGTTTCTCTGTATAGCCCTGGCTGTCCTGGAACTCACTCTGTAGACCAGGCTGGCCTCGAACTCAGAAATCCACCTGCCTCCCAGAGTGCTGGGATTACAGGTGTGCGCCACTGCCGCCTGGCCTTTTTTTTTTTTTTTAAAGAGTACAACAAAAATGTTTTATTCAATATTTTCTTTATTTACATTTCAAATGTTATCCCCTTTCCTGGTTTCCCCTCCAAAAACCCCCTATCCCATTCCCCCTCCTCTACTCACTAACACACCATCTTATGCTTCCCTGACCTGGCATTCTGCTACACTGGGGCAATAAGCCTTCTTAGGATCAAGGACCTCTCCTCTCATTGATGTCCAACAAGGCCATCCTCTGCTACATATGCAACTAGAGACATGAGTCCCTCCATGAGTACTCTTTGGTTGGTGGCTTAGTCCCTGGGAGCTCTGGGAGTAGTGGTTGGTTCATATTGTTGTTCCTCCTATGGGGCTGCAAACCTCTTCAGCTACTTGGATCCTTTCTCTAGCTCCTCCAGTGGGGATCCTGTGCTCAGTTCAGTGGTTGGCTAAGAGCATCCACCTCTATATTTGTCAGGCACTGGCAGAGCCTCTCAGGAGACAGTTATATTAGGCTCCTGTCAGCAAGTACTTGTTAGCTTCCACAATGGTATCTGGGTTTGGTAATTGTGTATGGGATGGATCCCCACGTGGGGCAGTCTCTGGATGGCCTTTCCTTCAGTCTCTGTTCCACACTTGGTCTCTGTATTTCCTTGCGTGAGTATTTTGTTCTCCCTTCTAAGAAGGAACAGAATATCCACACTTTGGTCTTCCTTCTTCTTGGTCTTCATGCAGGTCTGTGAATTATATCTGTGAGATGAATCTCGGGGTTGTTTTGATTTGCATTTCCCTGATAACTAAGGATGTTGAGCATTTCCTTAGGTGCTTCTCAGTCATTCGGTATTCCTCAGTTGAGAATTCTTTATTTAGCTCTGTACACACACACACACCCCTTTTTTGGCAATTCTTGATCTTAGAATCTTAGAGCATAAACTATGGGTGTTGTGTTCAGGAAATTTCCCCATGTGCCCATGGGCCCAAGGCTCTTCCACACTTTCTTTTCTGTTAATTTCTGGTTTTATGTGGAGGTCCTTGATCCACTTGGACTTGAGCTTAGTACAAGGAGATAAGAATGGATCAATTTGCATTCTTTGACATGCTGACTGCCAGTAGAACCAGCACCATTTGTTGAAAATGATGTCTTTTTTCCACTGGATGGTTGTAACTCTTTTGTCAAAGATCAAGTGACCATAGGAGTATGGGTTCATTTCTGGGTCTTCAGTTCTATTTCATTGATCTACCTGCCTGTCATTGTATCAATAGCATGCAGTTTTTATCATTATTGCTCTGTAGTACTGCTTGAGTTCAGGGACGGTGATTCTGCCAGAAGTTCTTTTATTGTTGAGAATAGTTTTTGCTATCCTGGGTTTTTTGTTAATCCAGATGAATTTGGAAATTGCTCTTTCCAACTCTATGAAGAACTGAGTTGGAATTTTGATGGGGGTTGCATTGATCTGTAGATTGCTTTAGGCAAGATGGTCATTTTTACTATATTAAGCCTAACAATTCATGAGCATGGAAGATCTTTCTATCTTCTGAGGTCTTCTTAGATTTCTTTCTTCAGAGACTTGATGTTCTTGTCATACAGATATTTCACTTGTTTAGTTAGAGTCATACCAAGGTATTTTATATTATGTATTGTTTCTCTAATTTCTTTCTCAGCCTGTTTATCCTTAAGTAGAGGAAGGCCACTGATTTGTTTGAGTTAATTTTATATCCAACCACTTTGCTAAAGTTGTTTACCAGGTTTAGGAGCTCTGGTAGAATTTTTGGGGTCACTTAGGTATACTGTCATATCATCTGCAAATATTTTGACTTCTTCCTTTCCAGTTTGTATACCTTTGATTTCCTTTTGTTGCCTGATTGCTCTGGCTAAGACTTCAAGTACTATACTGAATAGATGGGGAGAGAGTGGGAAGCTTTGTCTGGTCTCCGATTTTAGTGGGATTGCTTCAAGTTTCTCTCTGTTTAATTTGATGTTGGTTACAAGTTTGCAGTATATTGCTTTCACTATGTTTAGGTATGGGCCTTGGGTTCTCGATCTCTCCAAGACTTTTATCAGGAAGGGGTGTTGGATTTTGTCAAATGCTTTCTCAGCATCTAATGAAATGATCATGTGGGATTTTTTTCTTTGAATTTGTTTATGTAGAGGATTACATTGATGGATTTCTGTATGTTGAACCATCCCTGCATCCCTGGGATGAAGCCTACTGGATCATGATGGATGATAGTTTTGAGGTGCTCTTGGATTTCTAACCTACCTTTGCCCTTCTCTGTCTTGCTCATCACAAGCCTGGTCGACCTGACTTCTCATTACTCTTCTTAGACTTAAAAGGCATACTGTCCACTCAATGATTTTAGAAAACTTGCCAAAGAGGTTGACTTTTGGCTTCAAGTTTACCTTAGATAACCTAGATTGTCAATTTAATTTCTCACATTCATGTGAATGTGAAATTGCTTCATTCTTCCTTATGTCATAATGTAATTGCTAATTTCTACTACAAATACTCCGTTCATTTTTTCAAATTTCTTTCATTTGTTAATCTCATGTCTCATGCTAATATCTTACAGTCATTTATGGCTTTTTTCAGACACTTTGGAAAATCAAGTCAAGGTCTCACTATATTCAGGCTAGCCTCTGCCTCCCAAGTGCTGAGATTGCAAGCGTGCTAAGCTTATACCCACCTTGTGTCCTGGAACATTAACTCTTTTATTAGTTCTAACACTAGTATGTGTATGCCTATGAGGATGCATATAAATTATGTATAATTTTCTATAATTTCCCCATACATGTAAATATTTTCCATGACCCTTGGTGGATTCCTGATACCACAAATTGTTCTGATCCCTGAATGTTTCAGTAACCACCCAACATTTTTCTACTTTTATTAATTAATTAATTAATTTATTTATTTATTTATTTATTTTGCTCTTTATTAGGTCTTTGAGAATGTTATACAGTTCCATTTGCCATTCCTTAGAGCCAACTTTGTGGAACTATTTTTTTAAAAAAAAGCATCAAGTAGAGTTGGTGCTACCCATACAGTCTTGGATGTGTGGCTTTCACTGGAAAGAGGCCAACCCATCTGGGGCCGCAAGTTTAAACACAATTGACTCTCTTGCAGCAGTTACCAACTGATAATAGGTCTTTGGGTGGAGTGGGCTGGAACTTTAATTGGCCTGAGTCTAGGATGGTCTTTAGCATGCTGACTCAACTGGTGTAAATTCATATGTACGACTGTCCTGCTATGCACAGAAAGCACTGCTTCTTTATAGTCAGTCATGGCCTATAGTTTTTACAATCTTTCTATACCCTTTTTCACTATGAGCCCTGAGCCTTTAGGAAGAGGGCATGAAATAGATGCCCCATTTAGGACTGAGCATTTCACAGTCTTTTATTCTCTACAACTTTATCTGTTATTGGCATCTGTGTTGATTACCTTTATTGCAAAAAGGAAGCTACTCTGATGAGGGCTGAGCAATGCACCAATGCACTAATCTACAGGTTGTACAATAGGTCACAAGGAGTCAATTGAATACCATATCCATTTAGCAGAGTAATACCAATAGGTTCTCCTCTGGGGCCTATATCTCATATTTTTTCTCATTTGCATATATTAGCCTTAAATATTCAGATATGTATGTTCCTTTTGGAACAGCCTTAGCAGTCAAGAAATCAAGAATAGGCCCTGTAGGGGGTGGGTGATTTTAAGGGAGGGAAGATAGGACACAGTGGTATAAAGGGTTAAAGGGAATAATGATAAAAGAAGTGTTTAATGGGAAGGAGATGGGAGGGCAAGGTAGATAAGGAACTATGGAGAGGGATAACTAACATGAAAAGCACTTTGAAAAAATCCCACTAACTGCCTGGCGGTGTAAGTCTTTAATCCCAGCACTTGGGAGGCAGAGGCAGGTAGATTTCTGACTTAGAGGCCAGCCTGGTCTACAGAGTGAGTTCCAGGACAGCTAGAGCTACACACAGAAAAATCCCACGTGAAAACCTACTACAGTGGACACTCTTAAATTTATACATACACACATATAAAGAGTTTAAATAGTTACCCTACAACAGCATTATTATATCCCTACTAAATACCACAGGATAACGAAAAGCCCAGCACTAGGAATGAGTTACCACCTTTGAGTTACTGCCTACTAGAGTTTCATAGAACCCCAAATGTTACAGGATATTGCCAATTCTCCTGATTACCCTCTAGAACTTAATGCAAAGACCCTATTGCTGAAGATACCCTTCACTTGAATTATAGAACATGAAGAAATGAAACTGGCGCTGACCTGGAGGCTTCATTTCTACTTTCAGAGGGCTGAAAGGTGCAATGCATGCTACCAGAGAGAAAAGGAATCACCATTTAACTAGTTGTGTACCTTGTTAGTTCCAACAATGACTGGCCTGGCAAGACATGCCAACCCATGCAATAGTGTCATGAACATCATGGTAAAAACCAACTAATTTCTTATTGGATTTAAGCCCTATTCTACAAATTTTAACTCATACCCATAATCATTTATTAGAGCTAACGCACTGTGGTTAGATAGGTCATAGGCCCTAAGGGAGAACCTTTGAGCACCAGTCTGCTAAATAAGTAGAGTACTAAACTCACTGTGAATACTGACAATCTCAATTTCTATATCAAAAGGCACAAACTAGTACATTGGATAAAAAATCAGGACCCATTTATTTTCAGTCTCCAGAAAGCACACCTTACTGCAAAAGACATACTATCTTTGGGTATAAATTGACTTAGGAACAAAGCAAATGCTATTCTAAAATCTGACAAAATAGGCATCAAATCAAAACTAGTGAGAAAAGATAATGTTAATTATTTCATACTGATTGAGGAAATAATCCCATAAAGGATACTGTGATTCTGAACATATATAGCCTAAACTAGTTGTACCCAGTTTCATCAACGAAGTAATGTTAGATTTCAAACCACAGATTAATTCTTGCACAATAGCAGTGGGTAACTTCAATGTCCCATGCTCAGCAGTTAACAGATCTTACCAAACAAAAAAACAAAGAAACAAAAACCAAAACAATAACACACAAAATATATGAACAAAAATGGAGAAATATGCAAATTAAATGTCATCATAGAGCAAATGGACTTAACAGACATCTACAAAACATTCCATTCAAACACTGCAAAGCACATTCTTCTCAGCAGCCCATGCAATTATCTCTAAAGTCCTATAAGGGTATTCGATAACTTTAACTGGGGGGAAACAGAGTGACCTTAAATTTAGGATTTGATAATAAACTTTAGAAATCTAGAAAATAAGTCAAACACAATTTAATAGATGGAAAGAAAACACTAAGATTAGGGTAGAAATGAGTGGAATGGAAACAAAATATAAAGAATCAAACAAAGAATCAGCCAAACTAATCAATAGAAAGATTTTTAAAGCACCTAAAATAAGAGTCCTTATATTAGAGATTAATTGGATATGATTATGATATAATTAGAGATAAAAACAGAGCTAATAAAATATATACTGATGAAATCCATAAAATCATTATGTCTTAAATTCTTGGGCAAATGGATGGAGCTAGAGAACATCATACTAAGTGAGGTAACCCAGACTCAAAAGGTGAATCATGGTATGCACTCACTAATAAGTGGTTATTAACCTAGAAAACTGGAATACCCAAAACATAATCCACACATCAAATGAGGTACAAGAAGAAAGGAGGAGTGGCCCCTTGTTCTGGAAAGACTCAGTGAAGCAGTATTCGGCAAAACCAGAACGGGGAAGTGGAAAGGGGTGGGTGGGAGGACAGGGGGAAAGAAGGGGGCTTACGGGACTTTCGGGGAGTGGGGGGCTAGAAAAGGGGAAATCATTTGAAATGTAAATAAAAAATTATATCGAATAAAAAAAATAAAAAAAGAAAAAAATCATTATGTCTTACCTTGAAAACATATGGTCCACTAAAATGAAAAACAAATGGATAAATTTGTATAACCCATAAAAATTAAAACAGTATTAGTTAAACAATTTTAACAGATCTATAACAAGTACTGAAATGAAAGTCGTTATTAAGAATCTTTCCATTTAAAAAGTTTAGGCCCAGATGGATTCACTGGTAAATTTTCCAGTCCTTCAGAGAAGAGTCAACACCAGTGTTGCTGAAACTATTTTAGAAAATAGAAAAGAACATTACTAAACTCTTTTATGAAACTAGCATTATTATAATATCCAAAACACACACACACACACATACACACACACACACACACACACACACACACACACACACACACACACGAAAAAGAAGGGAAAGAAGGGAGGGGAAGGAAAAGAAAAACTACAGATCAATTTTCATGGTGAGCTTACATGCAAAAATTATCAACAAAATACTTGCAAACTATATTTGCAAGTATCAAGAACACATCAAAAAGATCATCCACTGTCATCAAGTTAGGTTCTTTTCTGAACATGCAAGGATGCTTTAAATATGTAAATCAAAAATTTATAAATTAAATATATGGACTCAAGGATGGAAATCTTGATAGATAGACCCACAAAAAGGATTTTGACAAAACATAACAGCCAGTCACGTTAAAAAGTTCTAATGAAACTAAGAATATATGGAACACATTTCAAAATGATATATGTTATATGAAGGGCCTATAGCCAATATTATTAAGTTGGAGAACACCAAAAGAAAAAAAAGAACTAAAAAATGAACAAAATAGAGTGTCAATTTTCTCCCATCTTATTCAATATAAAACTGGGAGTTGTAGCTAAAACAATAAGTCTAGAGAAACAAAAAGGATGCACATAGAAAAGGAAGAAGTCAAAGTTTCTCTTTTTGTATATGATAAGATTCTATACAGAAAAGACCTCAAAGACTCCACCAGAAAACTCTTCAAAATGACACACACTTTCAGCAACATGGCAAGATACAAAGATACCACAGGAAGCACATCCTGTACTGACAGCAGACAAACTGAAAGGGAAACAAGGAAACAACCCCATTCACACTAGCCTAAAAAACAGACCATGGGCTAAACCTGAGAATATGAAAGACTCCTTATGAAACCTTTAAATACCAAAGAAAGGAATTAAGGAAGACACTAGATGCTGGGAAGGTCTCCATGCTCATGGATTTGATGAATCAATATTGCAAAAAGGCTATCTTACCAAAAGCAAGCTACAAATTCAATACAATCCCTGTAAGAATTCCAGAAACATTCTTCACAGGAGATCTGCCTGTGTGACTTCTTGGCCAGGGAGACCTTAAAGGTTCCCCTCACACCACAGGGTCTTGTCATTGCTCTTCTTTGCCTTCTATAACTACATGAAATAAAGTCTATTGCTAAAGACAAAACCAATTTGGTTACAGGACAAAAAATCAAACTGGGATTATCCTTAACATTTGCTGCCTGGTGGCTAGCTTTCACAGTGATAGTGCAGCATTCCAGGCCAGTAGGGTAGACAATTCTTCAATGATACTATCTAGCAACAAGCCCTAACGCAACAAAACTGACTTGCCAGACAAGATATTGCCACTAGTGCAATAGTGGCATAACTGACACAGGAGGAACCAACTTCTTTCTAGTTGGATTTTAGACTTGTTCCACAGGAAGGAATTCATGCGTAGAACTATAAACTTGGCCAAAGCCCATGACTTGGGGAGGGGGGCCTTATGGGGTTAGGGGTACCCACTACTGTTGTTTTGCTAAACAGGCATGTTGTCAACTGCCAGGATCCAACTGACCTTACTTTATGTTCAGAGTCCATTTTAAAGATAAGCTTAGGTTTTGACTTCTCCTCACCTACAGACCAGAGAAATCAAGTGGTCAATGATCACTGCGCCCTGCCAGAAGAAGCAGACATCTTACAGCTGCCAGAGATTTACCTTGGCAGAATGCCCAGGCTACATGGAAAATCCCACTTGCCTTAATTCTTCCCCTGCCTGTATAAGTTCCCTGAGAAAATACAGTTTTGGGGGCCTTGAACAAAGTTGGTCTTGGCCTCATTCTTGTGTCGCCTGTCTCTATTTCTCTGCCCTTTTCTCCTAGGGTTCCCCGTTGAAAACCCCCATAGACTGGGGCAGTCAACTACCCTTTGAATATGTTTACACGCATAGATTAATGCTGCTCTCAGCCTTGTTTAGAAAGTTTCTTTTGCAGAGGCAACAGTTACTCAAAACTGATCAAAGTGCTGAGAATAAATGATTGTTGAGTTATAAGTTCAAAATGGGACACATATGTCCTATACCTCAACCAGGACTTGGGGAATATTGTGAAAGAGGGGGCAGAAAGGATGTAGGGCCTGGAGTACAGGGTGCTGTGCTGTGAAGCACCCTCTTCTGGGATTGACTGTTCGCTCACAAACTCACTGCACTTACAGTTATCTGCAGAAGACTTTCTAAAGATCAGTCCAACGAGATCAGCTGATACTCCTGCAGGCAGCACCGATTGGACTCAGGATGTGGCAGGGACACGACATTAAGATACTAAGGTGGGAAAGGGTGTCTGGGGCATGGTGGGGAGGAATTAGTGGTGGACATGATCAAGATATAGTATATAACCACATGCTAGCCAATAAAAGCCTAGTACTTGCAATTAATTGCCTTCTTTGGAGTTGGTGGACTGTTTGGTTCCATAGACTGCCAAACTTTTTAAGGCTGCTGCCATTAATTTCAGTTACCTGCCATTAATTTCAGTTCTAGTTACTCTAGAACCTGCTGGTAAGACCTAATTGCTGAGGTCACTACATGCTCATAAAAGAAGCTAGTACTAACACTGGAAGCTCCATTTCTACTAGCTAGCTTTCATAGTTCTGGGAGGTGCTATATACACTATAAAAAAATTAATCACCAGTTTTACTCAGCAGCAAACCAAGTGAGCTACAATAGCAGCTGTCCTGGCGAGACACTTGCAAAGGTCTAGACCAGTGCAGCAGTGGGGTGGGTGTTATAGCAGTAATTAGTCACTTTCTGAGTCTGCCTCTACAAGTCGAAACCCATATCTGGCCCCATTATTGAGACCACAAACTTGTGGTTAGGTGGATCATAGGAGAGAACGCACTACTATTCCTATGATAGACAAACATAGTATTAAAACAACCCTAATAACTTATCATTAGATTCATAGAACTTCTCAGTCCTCATCAGAGAAATTTCTTCCTGAAAGATATGGCAGCTAACATAAAGACCCACAACCAGTGAACACACGGATATTAAGAGATTATAAAAATAAAATAAAATAAGATAAGATAAAATAAAATAAAATAATAAAAGCTTGGTATGGGAGTGCATGCCTTTAGTCCCAGCACTCAGGAAGCAGAGGCAGAGGCAGGTAGCTCTGGTGAGTTTGAGGCTAGCATGGCGTACAGAATGAGTTCCAGGACTGCCATGGCTACACAGTGAAAACTTGTCTCAATGAAACTAGAAAGAGAAACAAACATATACAAGGTGGGAGGGGGGAAGTGAGGGAGAGGGAGACACAGAGGGAGAGGGACAGAGAAAGAGAGATTATAAAGTGACCATCTCTAAATGGGGTGACTGTCAATTTTTCCCTCAAAGGCACAGAGATCATTGTACAAAAATAGGTAAAAAGACTGTAATAGTCCAAGGTAGTAGATGACTAAAGAAGTTGCACATAATAAACTCAAGAGACTGTGACAACATGCAGAAGACTTCTGCAAGCTTAATCCAGAAAAAAAAAAAATCCCTGCATGGAGTAAAGGGGCAAGCATTAAGTCCCACCTCGAGTTGAAGAGAGACTGACATTTGATAGTACTGCAGGGGAGGGGGGAGTCCATTTTCCTTAATAGTACGATCCCAGTAGATAAATCACACCCCAAGGCAGACCCCACATCCAAGATTGGTTAGGCAGCATAGATTAGACTGGACAGCTTTTAAAAAGAAAGAGCATGAAGTTGGGTGGAAAGGGTCCAGGGGGGAGTGCATATGATCAAAATGATCATATGCATATGATCAAAACGATATACATTGTATACATATCTTCTAGCTGCTTTTCCGTTGCTGTGATAAAATACTCAAACCCAAACCTTGAAGAAGAAAGGGCGTCTTTGGCTTAAACTTCCAGGTCACAGTCCATCACAGAGGGGGCCAAGGCAGGAACTCAAGCAGGAACCTGAACCCTGGTGAGGAAGCCGCTTCCTGGCTTATCACTGCGTCCTGCTCAGCGACCGCTCTTACACGGTCCAAACCTGCCTGCCTATTGCTGGCGCTGCCCACAGAGGACCGGACACTCTCACATCAGTCCTTACTTAGTCAAGACAATCTTCGATAGCCGTAGTCGCAGGCCAATATAGTAGTGTCATTTTCTTCAGTCGAAGTTCTCTCTTTGGGTGACACTAGCTTGTATCCACTTGACAATAAAAGGTGACCAGGACATTCCAACATCCATCCACTTTACACACAAATAATCCCTTTCAGCCAGTGGCTCTCAGCCTTCCTAATATGCCCCTCTAATCCAGTTCCTCATGCCGGGGTGACCTCCAAGCATAAAATTATCCTCACTGCTACTCTGTAACTGTAGTTTTGTTAGTTATAAATCGTATGTAAATATCTGATATTCAGGATACCTGATATGTGACCCCTATGAAAGGGAGCTTCAACCCCACCCACCCCGGGGGGTTGTGACAGACAGGTTGAGAACTGCTTTACGCAGTACTCTTTCATTTCTGGTTCCTGAAATTTCATGTTAACACCACCATATAAAACAGCGCAACTTTCAAAAGTCCCACAGTCTTTAAAATTTTCAATACTTTAAGAATCCAAGGTCTGATTTTCAAATTCAATGTCTCTTAACTATGGTCTTTTGTAAAGTCAAAGACAAGGTAAAATTTTCTTATTTGAAAAGGGAAGAATCAGAGCAAAGGAACTGTCAGATCAAAGCCAAACCCCAAATCTAGCAGTGTCAGTCAAACTTCGTCCATCAAGCTCAATGTAGGACGTCAGCAACTCCCTTGTGATCTTTATGGCTAAAAAGGCCCAGGCCTCCCTATTTCTTCAGCTCTGTCATCTACATGGCATAAAGTCTGGTATGCCCAGTGGGGCTCCACTCTATTCCAGATGCTGTCCTTGTAAGATGTCACAGGGTCCTGGCATTTACAGTAGCCTGGGGTCTCTACTGCAACTGAGCCTGCACCTTAACCAATGGCCTCTCAAGCTCCACAGAGCCAGGCCTCATCCATTCTCTATGACCTCCAATCTTGAATTTTTTATATTTTCAAAACCAGTATCACATGGTGAGCCTTACACATAGCCATGTTCAGCTACGGCGTTAGATGCAGATTTCCCCCAGTACCCCTCCCAACCCCTGACTACAGCCTATGTGTGCTGGTCCAAGGAAATACTTCCAGGAAGATTTCACCTTATTGGTATTGGTCTCTTGATAATCACAACAGATTCTTCAACCTCAGCTTCCCAATGACCGTGGTCCCAGTAAAGCACAGGTTTTACCTCATTGGTGCTTGTTAATTACAGCTGATTCTTACGCCTCAGTTAAACAACAGCCACCAATTCTTTTTTTTTTTTTTTTGAAAAGGGAAGTAAAAACACTTTATGATAAAATTAAAGACTTACATGGAAAATATTTCAGATAAACACGTTAAAATTGACAATTTTCATGGAAAATTAAAGAGTAAAGTGGTAGACATATAACATTGCTAAATTGATTGAAATATAGAGTAGAAACATTTTATGATAGAATTGAAGATTTACATGGAAAATATTTCTGAAAAAATTGTAGAAAAAATGGCCATTGGCCATTGGTTCTAAAATTGTAGAAAAATGTTAGAATTGAAGATTATCAGGGAAAATTTTATGTAGATATAATAATGGTAGGCATAAATGTATTCCTAAGTTGATTGAAAGTGGAATTATAAACATTTTCTGATAAACTTGAAGATTTACATGGAAAATGTTTCTGATAAAATTGAAGAAGTATATAGAAAAACATGTTAAAATTAAAAATTACCATGGAAATTATACAGATAAAATGATAGGCATAAAGATAATTCTAAGTTGATTGGAGGTGGAATTATAAACATTTTCAGACAAAAACTGAAGATTTACATGGAAAATATTTCTGGTAAAATTCAAGAAATATATAGACAAACAGATTAAAATTGACTCTTGGAAAATTTTACATATAAAATGGTAGATATAAAAACTCTTTCTAAATTAATTGAAGGTGGAATTAGAAACATTTGTGATAAAAATCAAAGATATACATTGAAAACATTTCCAATAAAATAGAGGAAATATATAGAAAGGCATATTAAAATTGAAGATTATCATGAAAAATAGTGCAGATAAAATGGTAGACATAAAAAATTACTAAATTAATTAAAAGGGGAATTACCAATATTTTCTAATAAAATTGAAGATTTACATGAGAAATATTTCGTTAATCTATCTATGTCTTTTTATTGGGGAGTTGAGTCCATTGTTGTTAAGAGATATTAAAGAATAGTGATTGTTGCTTCCTGTTATTTTTAATGTTATTTTTATGCTTGTGTGGGTATCTTCTTTTGGGTTTATTGGAAGGAAATTACTTTCTTGCTTTTTCTAGGGTGCAGATTCCCTCCTTGTGTTGGCATTTTCCATCAACCACCCTTTATAAGGCTGGATTTGTGGACAGATATTGTGTAAATTTGGTTTTTATCATGGAATATCTTGGTTTCTCCATCTATGATGATTGAGAGTTTTGCTGGGTATAGTAGCCTGGGCTGGCATTTGTGTTCTCATAGGGTTGGTATGAGATCTGCCCAGGATCTTCTAGCTTTCATCATCTCTGGTGAGAAGTCTGGTGTAATTCTGATAGGTCTGTCTTTGTAAGTTACTTGCCCTTTTTTTCCTTACTGTTTTTTTTATTCTTTCTTTGTTTAGTGCTTTTGATGTTTTGATTATTATGTGCCAGGAGAACTTTCTGTTCTGGTCCAGTCTGTTTGGAGTTCTGTAGGTTTCTTGTATATTCATGGGCATCTCTTTCTCTAGGTTAGGGAAGTTTTCTTCTACAATTTTGTTGAAGATATTTATTGGGCCTTTAATATGTAAATCCTCGCTCTCCTCTATACCTATAATCCTTAGGTTTGGTCTTCTCATTGTGTCCTGGAGTTCCTAGATCTTTTGGGTTACCAGCTTTATGCATTTTGCATTTTCTTTAACTGTTGAGTCAATGTTTTCTATGGTATCTTCAGCACTTGAGGTTCTTTCTTCTCTTGTAATTTGTTGTTGATGCTTGCATCTATGACTCCTGAATTCTTTCCGAGGTTTTCTATCTCTAGAGAAGTCTTACTTTGTGATTTCTTTATTGTTTCTACTTCCACTTTTAGATCCAGGATGGTTTTGTTCAGTTCCTTCACTTGATTGTGTTTTCCTGTAATTCTTTAAGGGATTTTTGTGTTTCTTCTTTAAGGGCTTCTGCCTGTGACCCATGATCTCCTGTACTTCTTTAAGGGATTTATGTGTTTCCTCTTTAAGGGCTTTTACCTGTTGACCCATGTTCTCCTGTATTTCTTTAAGGGAGTTATTTAAGTCTTTCTTGAAGCCCTCTATCAGCATCATGAGATACAATTTTAAATCCAACTCTTGCTTTTCCAGTGTGTTGGGGTACCCAGGGCTTGCTGTAGTGGGAGAACTGGGTTCTGATGTTGCCATGTGGCCTTGGTTTCTGTTGGTAGGGTTCTTGTGCTTGCCTTTCTCCATCTGATTATCTCTGGTACTAGTTGGTATTGTTGTCTCTGACTGAAGTTTGTTCCTCCTGTAGGCCTGTAAGCCTGTGTCCTTACTCCTCTGAGCTCAAAAGTGAAAGCACTGCTGGGAAATCTCTCTCTTTCCTGGTGGGCTATGCACAGAAGGCTATGGAGTTTCCTGGCTTCCTGGTGCAAATGGTGGCAGGTGGGAAGACTTCCATCCCAGCTGCTCCACTGATCTTATGCCCTGTGTGCTCCTAGTTGGTCTCCTCCAGAGAGAAGGTGGAGATCTCACCTCTGTCCTCAGAAGTGAAAGTGCTGCTGGGAGATCTCTCCTGGCAAGCTGTGCAAAGAAGGCTGTGGAGTCTTCCGGCTCCCTGGTGCCAATGCTGGCAGGAAGACTTCTATCCCAGCTATTCCACTGATCTTATGCCCTGTGTGCTGCTAGCTGGTCCCCTCCAGAGAGA